>NC_067485.1:62297158-62597158 GCF_947179515.1 Apodemus sylvaticus
TTTTCATCTTCCTGTAAATTTTCTGGGAAATAATTTTTCTGAAAGCTCATTAAGAAGGAAATAATTTGGTCTGTATTCTAAGAAATTTAAGAAATTTAAATTTAAGAAATTTAAAACATGAAATGTGTTCCAGGAAAATGAAACAATATTCAAGTTCATTTCCTTAAGAGTTCCTGATCTCGGGGCAAATATGTTGCAGAAGGACTGAGAACGTTCTCCTTTTCTTGCCTACAAGTTCATTAATTTATTCAGTTGTACAAAATGATGGTTTTTTATTATGTTTTTATGCATGCATGTAATATATTTTAAACTTAGTTCCTCACCTTTTCACTGAGAAAGTTGTGTATAGAAATTGGAGTGCCTGCAAGAAGAGAGACTGTGTTTGATGTCTTTGTTAGAACTGTAACGAGCCAGACTAAACTATGGGGAGAGGACTGTCTAGAAAACCTGACCTGAATTCTCTAGACTTCGGGTACTCAAGCATGTGAAAGCTATTGCTACTCTTTGGCCTGGAGCATTCAATATCCAGGGCAATCCTCTGATCAATCAAGCCTTGAACAGTGGCAGTGGCCCAGGAGTAAGTCAGATGCACCTCTGTCCCAACCATGCGCCATCTTTGGGGTGGAGGAAGGTATATCTTTTTATTTCCATGCATCCACGTGAAGGAGCGTGGCTTCCAGAGGAAGGAAGGAGCTTTGAGGTTACCCATAGGCCATCAAGCAAGTGATTTGTGAGAAACAGTGACGGTGTGAGCTCCTGGTGAGGCTACAGGGACATGTGACTGTTGATCTAGGAGTGCTCTCTGCCAATAGATTGGTATAAAACTAACTACCATGCAGGGGAAAGATACAGTTCACCACACAAAGTCTAAAACATCAGACTAGGTCAGCAGTATTAGAGCAAGCCAAGGCATACCAGCGAGTTTCATACAAAGTGCTCTAAAGCAAAGGTCAGCTCTATCCCAACCACAGGTAGCCATATTTGTTCCCCTTCCATAGCTCTGACAAAACGCCTGAGGTTGGATACCTTATAAAGTAGCGTTTTGTGTAATTCATAGTTTGAAAGCTTGAAAGTCCAAACAGTGTGGTGCAGGCATTGCCAAGGACCCCACTGTCAAGTCATGGAAGGGTGGCTTCACCATGGGACAGGTGTGAGAAAGAAATCAGTCAGCAATCAGGAAGAGTGGGGAAGGGCTAATCTTGGATTTTCATAACAACATCATGAGGCCTAATCAGGACTCCATGGTAACTACTGAATCCTTTCTGAGGACAGTGTTCCCAATAACCTAACCACCTCTCACATACTCCATCTTAAAGGTCACCAGCACTATACAGTCTACAACTGCTAGAGGACCTTTAAGCACATCCGAGTCAGCATTAGTATTATGTAAATACTTCCTTAGTACAACCCCTGCCTTTTCTTATCAAGCTGTACCGCCCCCCCCTTCTCTCTCTCTCTCTGTGTGTGTGTGTGTGTGTGTGTGTTTCTTCTCTCTCTCTCTCTCTCTCTCTCTCTCTCTCTCTCTCTCTGTGTGTGTGTGTGTGTGTGTGTGTCTGTGTGTGTTTCTTCTCTGTCCTTTACCCTACTCTGTGAGTTGGGGCACAGTCTGTGTTGCTTCAACTTGCTAGGGTGAGAAAGAAGAGAAACCATGAAAAATCAAAGCACTCCACCCATACCTGAAAACCATGCAGGCAATTTGCAAAAGACTGAAGGTGACCGGAAATTGTGTTTTCAGACGGAGAAATCACTAGGAAAGGAGAATATCCCTTTGGCCTCACAGTCCTGGAAGGTACAGTTACAGGGTGAGTAATATCCTCAAACTCTCCAGGAATTGAAATTCCTTAGAACCCTGGTAACAAAGGCAATTTATTTGAGAAAGATTGTCATCTGAGGAGGCTGATTTTCATCCCCAAATTTGGGGTTTTAAGAAACAAATTTGGACCAAGGATGCTGCATCAGGTGTTTCCAGATCCTTGGCCACAGAGCTATAAAATACTTAATACAAAATAAAGTAAAAAATAAATAAATAAATAAATTTAAAATAAATATATAACTTTAAATAAAATATAAAATATTTAACTATAAAACATTTTGATAGAGTTTTTAACAGGCACCAGAAATTAACTCACCACTGAAACTGACTACATGCATCCTACCATTTAAAAGACATAAAGAAGAAAGACAGCGATCACTGAGAGTCCTAAGATGACTCCTCGCTTGTCATTAACATCTTTTACTGTGACAGTAGGAAAGAATCACTGACCTAGCAAGCCTGGATTAATACTGAGCTCTTTGCTGAGGAGGCCCAACCCACAAATTCCTTTGGCTGTAGGCTGCGGGCAGAGGGCATTTCCCTGAAAGGAAGACACACAAAGGCTCACCTGAGCACATGCACGGGACGACCCATTAGCTCATCTGAATCGCCAATCTGTAGATCTGGAGGGCTGGAGGGCAGCAAGAACCATTTTGATACAGACAGAGGCAGAATTTGCTCTATTTCAATTTTAGAATCTGTGCTAAAATGGGCAATTTAGAATAATAAAGCTATCATGTGCCTCTTGGTCTCTCTCCTGGCTTTTGAATTGTTGCATTTAGATCTTAACTCTTTGCTCCCGATGCTTTGTCTGGAATCTCTTATAGATCTGCTGACTTTGAATGTATTCCGTTTTCGGAGTGAGAGGGGATAATAGCTGAGTGTCCTTTCCTGTGGCTGATCTGCCGTCGTTGGTATGGGAGCAGCTGCCTTGGGAAAGTGATCCATTTTGCTGTTTAGTGTTTATCTCATTTCTGCTAATAATCTCTCCTCCAAATTGTCTCAAGCGGGCATTCCATTGGCTATCAATGAAGAGACTAGGAGACACTTTTAGCTTGCACATTTCGTCTACTAGAAGGCTGGCGACAGAGCTTTGCAGGACTGAGCAGCCCCAGCAATATCTGGCACACAGACACTGGAGAAGACAGAACCAACTCGGTCTAAGTGGAAGAGGTTTATAGATCTTAAGTCAGTGGATTGCACAGAGTCCCAGCTCCCAGGCACCTGTTAACAGTGCAGAATCTTGGGTGTTACCACACACCTACTTGATGGGTAGTCTTGGGAACAGGAGGATCCAGCTATCACCAGAATCCAAATGGTTCTCATGGCCAGTGAAACTCAACTGCTTCTTTAGAGTGGGTGTCTAGAATGACCCAAACAGACTTTAGCATCATGCATTAGATATCCAGATTAAGTTAGTACAACCTAACAATTACTGGATGAAACATTGACCTCGCGCGCGCACACACACACACACACACTTAATATATGTATGTGTGTATACGAGTAAATGTATGCATAGATACACTTAATATCTCATATCAAAAAAGACAATTCAACTGAAATTGAACACAGGAAGCAAATAAATGATTTACTGAAATAAAAATCAGATGTCTAATATACATAAAACCTAACACCTTCATGAAACCTGGACAATGGCCATTAAATAATCTGTTTTTCTCTAATTAGATTAGGATAATTAATATGCATAGTATGTACTTTGTCCCAGATATTGTAGAGAGCCTGCTGACTTTGAATATATTCAGTTTATGGAATAAGATGGGAAAAATAACTGAATGTTCTTTGATATGGCTATATTCACTCACCTAAAAAAATTCCTCTATTCCGAGGAATTAGCATATAGTAATTTTTATTAATTAAAAATATACCTACACCTATAAATAGGAATGGTCTTATATTTATCATTTATATATACTTACATTTTTACAGCAATTAAAATATGTTCAATTATGCTTTTGCACCAACATTTTGGCAACAGGTTACGGGGAAAGAGAAGGGTTAGTCATAACTTGTCAAGGTTCTAAGAACAAGTAACTGGTAAGCACTCAGTCCCAAATGGGATATCAATATGACCCCCTCCAAGGCTCAAGAAACACCATGGAAGACAGGGACATAAAAAAAAATCTAAGGACCTGAAGAAGAAATGGAATATCTACCGTGGGCACTGTCTTCTGCCCATCATGTGGCCATTTTGTTCCTGAGCTTGCGGCTGCTGCTCTTCTGAGTACAAGAACTGCACAAGATTGGGGTCATCACCATCCTGCACTGGAGGGAGAGGACGCACACGGTCACAAGGCCCCTCCCCTTCCTAAAAGTCTGGCAAGCAGATGATGGTTTCTAGGCAAAGAAGAAACATTTCTTTTGTGGAGTAAGGAGCCCATACTCCTATAAATAGCCCTTCCCCCACGTTCCTATAAACAACCCTATTGAAACTCATAAACTCATTAGCTTGCATGCTCTCTCTCCCCCCTCTCTCTCACTTACACACACACACACACACACACACACACACACACCATGATAGCAGAAGGGGTCTACTTGGGAAAAGAAGGTTAATGACGGTGAATGAAATCAATTTGCAATTTATGTGACTTCACATGAAAATGCTACAACGAAGCCCATTATTAAATATAGTTAACATATGCTAATAAAAACTTTTAAAAGAGAAATTAATAAAATAAAATACTAGGACAGGGAAGTGGGAAGAGGTGGATTGGGGAACAGGGGGAGGGAAGAGGGCTTAATGGGACTTTCTGGGAGGGGGGATCCAGGAAAGGGGAAATCATTTGAAATGTAAATAAAGAATATAAAAAATAAAACAAAATAAAATAAAATAAAATATGATACTATGTTATCTTTGGCAGAGTTGAAAATGGTGGCAGAGCTGGGCGTGGTGGTGCACGCCTCTAATCCCAGCACTCTGGGAGGCAGAGGCAGGTGGATTTCTGAGTTCGAAGCCAGCCTGGTCTACAGAGTGAGTTCCAGGACAGCCAGGGCTACACAGAGAAACCCTGTCTCCAAAAAAAAACCAAAATAAATAAATAAATAAAAGAAAAAGAAAATGGTGGCAGATATGTCCTAATAAAGAAAGCTCTCTAAAACATAGTAATAAATGAAAGAGAAATTTGCAGCAAGTTTTCTCACTTATGTAAGACAAAAATATATAATGTCTGCATACAAGCAGCACATAGTTTACTATGACACATGCAATCTTCTTTTTTTTTTTTAAGATTTATTTATTATTATATGTAAATACACTATAGCTGTCTTCAGACACACCAGAAGAGGGAGTCAGATCTCATTACGGATGGTTGTGGGCCACCATGTGGTTGCTGGGGTTTGAACTCAGGACCTTCAGAAGAGCAGTCAGTGCTCTTACCCGCTGAGCCATATCTCTAGTCCCCCACATACAGTCTTCTATACAATATGTGTTTGGCAAATACCTAGCAATTTGGAAAATTTTAAAATTTTACAACTTTTAAGATCCTTTAACTTTTTGTTCACTTGCAGAGCTGGGGACCAGTCTTGAGGGTCTGGGTTTTTGGGACAGGATGTGTATGGTGCGTGGGCGGGGAGCTGCGGCCTTGCACATGCTCACCAATGCTTTGCCATACAAGTACATACTTGGAGAGTCTTTATTCTCTTTCAGTGACTTGTTGTTCTGGGAAAACAAACCCCGTTGGTCTTAGTGAATGGTCTCAGCAATTACTTGATAAATTACAATTATATAATGGTATCAATAAATCGCGCGGTTGGTGACCAGTTTTCCCGAGAGATCCCCAGTGCTCTCTCCAAGGCTCATTGCCACTATGACAGTAAGACACATCAGAGACAAACAAGCAGACATTGTAAGTCACCTTGCTTCTTTTTTTTTTATTTTCTTAAGATTTATTTATTATTATATGTAAGTACACTGTAGCTGTCTTCAGACAACCCAGAAGGGGGCATCAGATCTCTTTACAGATAGTTGTGAGCCACCATGTGGGTACTGGGATTTGAACTCAGGACCTTGGGGAGAGCAGTCAGCGCTCTCACCCGCTGTGCCATCTGTTTTTGATGCGCCAGGCCAGAAATCAGTTTCTCAGTGCTCAGATGTTTAGCCTACCGTCTGCTTTCATGTGCTCTGCCAGACTCTAGACACCCCAGGTCCCCCCATTTTTAGTGCGTGCTCATGTCCATGTTTCACAACAGTCCTGATAAAACTGTGACAGGAGTCTTGAAGCCAGATGTGCAATTAAAAGCTAGACGTTGGTGTCAGCACCCTTGACTGGGCTTTCTGGGCTTTGGCCTCAATGACTACCTTTTCTTTACCCAGCCTGCACCAGGGAAAAGGCTTCTTTCTGGCCTTTACTCTCTTCTGCTAATAAGTCACACAATTTCCAAGCCCCTGGTCACTTGATCTGGCCTTACCCCATGCCAGGAGCAGGCTCCTCTGACTTCTCCACAATGGCTCCATTTCTTTCTGGACAGATGTGGAAAAGCACTCTTTCTGGGGACATGCCAAAATTCCCTTAAGTCCTTCTGCTGTCCCTGGGAAGCCTAAGGTCCTCAGATTAATCAATTTGAGCAAATTAAAAATCAGTATGGCTCAAAGAAGACCAAGGTATACCTACTGCCCGCATGAACCTGTCAACATCGAGGTAGTCACAGATTTCTGCCCCACCATTCATCAGG
Source organism: Apodemus sylvaticus (assembly GCF_947179515.1). Lineage (NCBI taxonomy): Eukaryota > Metazoa > Chordata > Mammalia > Rodentia > Muridae > Apodemus > Apodemus sylvaticus. Next base: position 62,303,667 of record NC_067485.1, read on the forward strand.
ACCCTTAAGCGTGTACTTGTGGAAATACAATTTCTGCCTTAGCCTGAGCTGGAGCATGAAGCCCAAGAGGGATCTTCCCAGTCTCTCACAAGCAGACTATTACTGATGAGGATGTTCTCCTAGCTCATGGATGTGTTCACATCTGTATAACCCGCCCTTGGAGAGCTGCATAAACTATTGATTCCAGGCCATACTGCTTTCCTCCAGCCAGCACTAGTTTTTGTGATGTCGTGATGCTGCTTTCCAGAGTTCTAGGCCACGGCAACCTGACTTTCGAGGTCATGAGTTAAAGCATGTGTTTGCACCCTGAGCTGACTGCACAGAACAGGTTTCAGCGGGAACACGCAGGCCGCTGTGGCCCATGTTTGCAATCTCACTAATGGAAGGTGGTGGCAGGATTGTGAGTTCGAGGCCAGCCGGGGCTGTATAGTGAGCTCCTGTGGAAGAAGATCAGCAAAAGAGGGAGAGATGGGTGGGGAGCAGGACGAGGAGGAAGAGGAGGGTGGGAAGGAAAGGAGAGGGAGGGGAGGGAAAAGGAGAGGGGAAAGGGATGGGGAGAGATGTCCAGCAATCATAGCAGCCAGGATCTGCCTATAGTCATTCCGGGACCTCCTGAGACAGCCTAGCAGTCTGGCCAGGTGCAGGCGCGGCTCTTCCTCCCCTCCCCCCCCTTCCCGAGAGGTTACACTGTCAGGCTCAGAATAGAAAAATCATCTCACGAGTGTTCTGACCTGAGCTCAAGCATGAAGCAGTAGGGGTAAGAGGATGTCAACCCTCACCCACTCCTCTTCTGTGCTTTGCGCCCCCCTCCACCTCCGTGCCACTGCCCCTCCATCCTGTTGCATTCTGATTTTGTTGCTCTGGCTTTGTGTCCGGGGATCTTCACGGGCCAGGTGAACATCGCTGTGAAACGCGGTAGCTCTGTGCATAAGGACTTTTTTTTTCTTTTTCTTTTTCTTTTTCTTTTTCTTTTTCTTTTTTTTTTTAACACCATCCTTCTAATAAAAACTGAAGAAGGAGAGATGGAAGGTTTCCGAGGTTTAAGCCGGCTTGTCATTTAAATTGGCTTCTCCCCTGGACAAAGCAGCCATTGTCTGCAGGAGTTGGCCTGACGAAGGAACCACAAGAGGGCGCACAAAGCCTCGGAATAAATGCTTCATCTGTCCTGGAAGCTAAGGAGGCAGAATTGCCAACCACAGCTCTGGACGACTCTTAACTCCTCCAGACATACGAATGTTCTAGAAGCCCTTCAGGGATGTTTGCATGGTTGGACAAAGAATAGCACTGCAGGTGCACAGAGGGGAGATGTAGGAGGAGTGTTGAGAAGAAAGGATGTGATTGGCAGGGGAAAAGGGATAAGACAGAGACCAAAGGCAAGTGAGAGAAGGGAGGGGGGAGATGGCGGGTGGAGAGAAGACAGGAAAAGGAATGTTGCTTTTTATAGGGCCGAGAGACACGGAAGTCTGGTGTTTCTGTGGACCAGATGGTGTGGCAGGGGAAGGGACCAGGCTGCGGCTTCTCTGGGGGAGAAAGCTGGATGTCTCCCAGGTCTGTGAAGTCTGAAGTATGGCTTCAGCGTCTGAATCTCCCAAGGGCTTTCCCGGCCTGTTTGCCAGCCTACAAACTCACACTTTCTTTGTTGTCGCTTTAAAGTCACAACTTGCCTTGACCATGAACAGCCTCTTGGCAAACAAGGACTCATTTGGACGTCAGCAGACAGTGAGGCAAGAGAAGGTGGGCCTGGTAATAATGGCTTCCAGCTGCTACAGTATCAGATTCTATTACTGATAATTTTAAACTTTGAGATAATGGAAAAGGAAGTAAGTCGGTGGTGATTTTTGTTTTCCATTTAAAAATCCGTCAATCCAACAAGAACGGGTAATGTTTTGCAAGCTCTTCCTGTATTTTGGGTAGAACTGTAACCTCTAACATTCAATTGTCATGGGGAAGGAGCTGGAATTATCTCTGTCACAGGGGTGAAATGACTCACCCAAAGACACTTGGCAAATGGCTGACTTCTGAGCCCAGATCTTGCCATTGCAGAGCCTGTAGCTTGACTAAAATTCATGTCAGTTCAGTGACAGACTGGAAGCCCAAGTTCAACAGTTTATTTCCAAATACCTCTTTGTCATCCATGCATGTGGTTCTTAAATATTTTGACATTAGGACCCTGTACTCTCTCTCTCTCTCTCTCTCTCTCTCTCTCTCTCTCTCTCTCTGTGTGTGTGTGTGTGTGTGTGTGTGTGTGTGTTAACCAAATTTCTCAGGAAAAAGCCACACTTCCATTGGCTTTTCTACAAAAATAATTAACTGTTAGAAAGGACTTTGGTGATTGGAATGATTTAGGTCCTGAGACATATTATCTTGGACTACTTTGGTGCCCTAAATATTCAATTTTTGCCTGTTCTGAAAACATGCTATAACTGTTAGGTAAATCATTTTAGAATGTACGCGATCAGGTCTCTGGCTTCCACCGACTCAGAAGCCAGGAGGCTCAGCAGATACCTTTTGAAGCCAATAGAAGAGGCTCCCCACTTTGCTGTAAGCACCTAGCTCACGAAAAATGTCTTCGGTTATGGCTTTGTTGTGTTACTATAAAAACCTTCATGAATCTGCTGTCGTATTGGAACACGGAATCTAAAGTAACCTAAATCTGTGTTCCTAGGCCACGGCTACTCATATTTGTCTCCAAAATAAATTATCTCTTCTCTTTGAGATGACAGCAAAGTGTGTCTCACAAGTGTGTGCGTATGTATGTGGCGGGGTGGGTGGGTGAGTAGACGGGTGGTGTGTGTGTGTGTGTGTGTGTGTGTATGAGAGAGAGAGAGAGAGAGAGAGAGAGAGAGAGAGAGAGAGAGTGGGGGTGTCTTTCACTGAACCTAGTGCATATAGATTGTCTTGAGCGACTGACCAAGAAAGCTCCAGGGACTCTTGTCTCCTTCCATTCAGGCAGATACTCTGCCACACCCAACCTTTTACCGGAGTTCTCGGGATGCAAACAGATGTCCTCGTGCCTGTTCCGACCTTTTACCTACTAAGGAAAGATTTTCACCTACTACCTGAGGAGTGTTGCCTCTGTAGCTTTTATCTGTCTTTATTTCCTATATTATAAAATTAAAACAGGGAAGTTCCAATATTGAAACTTTACATTAAAGGATTGCTGGGCTGGGGGAGGTGGCTCGGTCAATAAAGTGCCTTCTGTGCAAGCACAAGGACCTGGGTTCAGATCCCTGAGATCCCCACCATCTTCACAAGTCTGAAATGCAGCCATGCACAGCTTTAACCCCAGACAGGGGCCTAGGAAGGCAGAGACAGATGGACAACTGGAGCTCTACGGCCGCCAGCCAGGCCAACTGGAGGAGACCTAAGTTTAATGAAAGACACTGGCTCAACAACATCAACAAATTGGCAGTTTTGTTGATCAAACCAGAGGTACCCTTTGGTCTTGGGTATTACAATACACAGCAAAAGACCAAAGCTCCACAGCCTGGTGTAGGTAAGTGCTATAGACTGCTCTACAGTTCACAGATATTTACTAATTAATTCAAGATGATAATAAACTCATCACATGTATAAACAATATAAATATTCTCATGAAAATCTGTTTCCAAAAGAAGTAACGAAAGTACTCAGAAAAATGTTCAATTTTCTACTAAATATAAAGAACTATTATTTCCTATAGAACATACAGAAGAACACAAAAGAAAGACGGTAATGGAAGCCATTTTAAAATCCCACCACTTAATGGGAACCACCATTTTCTAACAAGAGAGAACAGGACATTTCCTGCTGGGCTTTTGGGATCAGAGAACTTTCTCAGTGAGGTGATGGGGCTGAGGAAGGGAAGGAGCAGCTTCCTGCCTGAAATCCCTGGCCAACAAGTTTAAATTCTTTGTCTTCCTTCTGAGGTATCTCTGAGACCTCTGCATGCTGATAATCTGCAGTTTTCTCAGAGTTTCTTGAACTTGCCAGGGAGTCTGTATTGCTTATACAGGGGTCTCAATGCCCCTGGCTGTTCACCACTTCCCTAGAACACAGTTCTAGAAATGCCTTGCCTGCCCCAGCAAAGCAGTCAGTCAATCTATATGAAATTGACAGAAACTTAGAGTTAGAAGAAATGCCAGAAGATGCTTGGAAGGCACGATCCGTGAATGCTGGAACCGCAGGACTGCAGACCTTTAAAAGACAAACAGCAACAAGGAAAGCCACCGTGGGGTAGAAATGTTTAATCCCAATTCGGGGTTTCTACCCCACCTTGGTCGTTCGCTTCCTGGATAAAACACACATGTGCAGCCTTTATATTTACAATAATCCTTAAATAGCATAAGACTGGGCAGGATCTACCCTCTAGGCTACTAAAATTGATTTTCTAGCGATAACTGCGAGTTGCTACTATGTTTTATCTGGGTTCTTAACTCCAATTGACTATCCCTCAGTGCCCCGTTGTCATGACTCCTAGCCCGCGGCATCTTTCTCTTCTTCACCATCTTCCCGTCTCTTGTTCTTTTCCACGGGAACCCTAAACCCCGCCTATGTCTCATCTGCACAGTTATTGGCTGCCAGCACCTTTATTCACTAATCAAAAATGACTTCCGGGCTTGCTCACAGTGTCACTTGGGTCTAGTGCAGACTCTCTGGGGCAACCAAGTCTTGGGTACCCGCACTTAGCATTACAATACACAGCAAAAGACCAAAACTCCACAGCCAGGTGCAGGTGATCTCACAAGCCCTGTAGCCCTGCTCATCGGTGATTACCCAGAAGCCTTTGAGGAGATAGAATGCGTTGCCAGCAGCACATGGAGAAGACCAGAAAACTTACTGAAAGAAATTGAGTCACCCACAGAAAAGAAAAGGCCAATGAGAAGTTCTTGTATTTTTTCCGCTTTGTAGAGCTGGCCTAGCCATTGCTGCTAGCCTGCATACTGCGCATGTGCAAGGCCCTCGCTTTGACCCAATGCCTTTCACTCTACTGCTCTACTGCTTTGCATATCACGCTGAGGGCTCTTAAGATGTTCAAACCAGTTCAGGAGAGTGGCTTGTTCTTTCTTAGAAACTCAGTTCTTCTAATACTGTTTTCTCCTTGTGGAATCGACTGTAACAGTTGACAAAGAGTGTGGCATAACCCATCTAAGGCTCTGGGTCTGTAAACACACTTGGATCCCAAGGACAGCGTCTTCCTTCTGTTACAGGCTGCTGGCTGCCAGCAAGTTTCTGCTGTCTGATTTAGCAGGACCGGAGTGGTTGCGAAGGCCAAGCGACATTATCCATGTTCTACTGTATCAAAATTCAGTTTTTGTGGCAAGAGGAACAGGGACAGGCTTCCAGGATCTTACACCACTTCTGGACTGTCGTCCCCCTCTGTCTTCTTTTCTGGTTTCTCCTTTGCTATTTCACTTTTCAGCAAAAGCCTTGCTGTCCTGGAGTTTATTTGGCCGATGTCATTTAAGAAAGCAAAGTCGTGATTTGTGGTGGGAGAGATGTGTTAACTAGGTCCAAACTGCTATCAAATATCCCAAACATAAACCTCTTCCTGTGGAGTTGAAAAAGGAGCCGGGAAGAGTCTTCAAAAGTTTGCTTTTCGCTTCCTGGAGCCTTCCAATTTCTTGACTGCAGCTGGATACTGTCTCCGAGTCCACTGACTACCCTTGCAAAGGAGAGGCATGTTCTGCAGGGCTGCCCAACTTTGGGAAGGCCGAGCCAGATTCTACAGGAAACAGCTGCCCTGCTGCCTGATCCTGGTGTTTGGGGGAGCACAGATAGGTCTCTCTGCCAAGGACAGGAGACTCCCTGGGCAAATTAGACCCTCCAAAAAGACACTTCAACAAGATTTTCGCTTGAGCTTTTTTAGTTTTTAGTTTTTTGGTTATTTTTGGGTTTTTTTTTGGGGGGGGGCGGGTTTTTTTTGGTTTTTTTTTTTTTTTGCTTTTTGGGTTTTTGTTGTTGTTGTTGTTGTTGGTTTTGTTTTGTTTTGTTTTGTTTTTAGTTTTGTTGTTTTTTGTTCGATTTGATTTGGTTTAGGTTTGTTTTTGTTTTGGGGGGTGTTTTGTTTAACAGTTTTGGGTTTTACTGAATGATAGACAAGCTCTCTACTGCTGACCTCTGAACCTCCCCCTTGTCCAGGAAAATGACTGCATGGCTCCCAAGTTATCAGCTCCTGGGTGGTGTACTTCACAAGTAGTTATTAAGTATCACCACGATCCATGTTGGTATTAATTTGTTTTCTTGGAATTGGTTTTTCTAGACAAAATAAGGTATCAGCCATTCCCCAAAGAGCTTCTTGACGCATATGCTCGGTTCTTGGTGGAAAATGTTCCCTTTATGACAAAATAAATTAAAAAAAACTTTTTTAAAATGCTGCTTTCTTTTGTGAGAGGTGGGTGAGTACCACAGTTCACGTACGGATGTAGAAGGACATCTTTCATGAACTGGTCTCACCTCCCACGTCTCCATGGGTCCATCAGACTCAATATCAGACTCATCCTTTATCCAGTGGCCCCCACACCATCCCTCCTTTGTAGTTTTTAAACCAGTGTGCAGTGATTATTACAGGGTTTTTAACTTTCTCACTTTCTGAGAATTTTGTAGATGTATACAATGATATGATATGATATGATATGATATGATATGATATGATATGATATGATATTTACCTCCCATTCCCTCTTGATGTTCATCTATACCAGGTCCACTGTGAGACCCTCTTAGTTTCTTCATGTCTTTTAACATTGCTTTTGATAACCCACTCAGTCCAGTTAGTGCAAGCCACACATACATGAACACAAGGCCACAAGAGCATGGAAAGCCTACCAGTTGTCCAGTCCTATCTTCAACTAAGAATGATTATCTCTTCTGCTCCTATCTGCTACCAGTAGCCCCTAGGTATGGACTACGGCCTGAGGACCTTCCGCTATGGCACTGTTGAGATCTCGGCTGACTTGGTCTTGAGGAGGTCTTGGGTGGGTAAGCTGCTGTCGGTGCATGATCATGGTCGTCATGTTGTGTAGCAGACAGCGCTTCACAGCACTCTTCCTGCTCCTCTGGCACTCCCATTCTTTCTGCCTCCTTCCCATGATGCTCTTTGAGTCTCAGTGGTAGGAGAGTTAACATGGACATCCTGTTTAGGACTGACCACCAGCCTCTTTTCCTCAACATTTTAAGCAGTCTTCTATTTCTCTATTGACTACTGCCCACAGCAAAAAAGAAGCTTGTCTCTGACCAAGATGGAAAGCAGCCAGGTCCGTCAGTGTGGACAGCTAGGCAAAAGGGATAGAAAGACTTTGATTTGTTCTAGATAATTCTGTAGATCTCTGAGGATGGAAACCTTGACTTTTGATGCTTTCCTTTTAAGATAAGGAAGGAGTTCTAACCCAGTAAGTGGGAGTCTTCCAGAGGGTGACAGATGCTGGGTGAGGAGGAGGGGCCAAACCTGGGTTCTCATGGCTGGGATTTGGAGTGAATTGGCATGAATCACATCAGAGAGAGACTCTGAGCCCTAGATACGGTGGCAATTTGTGCAACTTGGCTTCTCTGTCTGTTCTACCCTCTAACTACAAATGCAAAAACCAGGGGTTAGGAGAGGGTTGCCTGCTAGTTGTCAATGGATCCAGACAGCACTGAAATGGGAGTGATTGAAAGGCTGCTCTGGAATTTGCTGACTTGTGTCACATACGCCAGTCAGAGGGAAAAGTCCCTTTATTCTGGTTAAAAGAAATCCCTGCTCTCAGCCAGTTTCTGATCTGGCCTGACTTAAGGAGCATTCCTAAGAATTGCAAAGAAGGAGAAACTGGCCCATGGGGTGACACTGACACCTGCCTCTGATGGAAGAGGCTGATCCTGCTTACCACTCAAGGCAAGGACTTGCTGCAGTTTCTAGCTGATCTGAACTTTTGCAGGTAGGTGGGTGGGATATCCAAGGACAATACAGTGTGTCAAAAAATGACAAAAGAATAAGTTATTTTCTTTTTTTAAAGACATTTTAAAAGTGAATTTATTGGGGCTGGTGGGATGACTCAAAAGCACTCGCTAAGCAAGACTAGTGAGATAATGCTCTCACCAAAAGCCATAGGTTGCCAAATTAAAAGCCCAGAGTTGTACCAGAGATACCAAAGCAACACACATTGTGACCATTGCTCGTGGTCACCCACCAGAACTTAATGATAAGGCCCTATTGCTAAAGACACCACACACAGTGGTTACCGGGCATGAAGAAATCAAGTTGGTACTGACCAGGAAAGCTTCCTTCCTGCCAGCTAGCTAGCTGCTACCTTTAATCGTACTGGAGAGTGCTGGGTAGGCTTCTTGGGAGGGGAGGAGAATATCACCAGCAGTTTTACCCCACTAGGGATCCTGAGAACTGTAATAATGACCACATTCATGGGTATAATAGTGGTATGAATGCCATGGAGAAAACCAACCAACTTTCTGCTTGGCTTTAAGGCCGAGAGAGAAAACTCATACCCGATACCATAAATCTGGCCAACACCCCATGACTGGGGAGCTCACAGGCTCCCGGGGCTAAACTACTACTAGTATTTTGCTAGGTGGGCATGGAATCAAACTGTTCTCCATTCATGCTCTATACTGATAGATCAAAGAAGATCTCAGACCCCATGAGAGAAATTTCTTTGTGCAGTGGATGGTGGATATCATAGAAGCAACTAGTCAGAGTGCAGAGAATAAATGGCAATGGAATGCACCCCAAGATCACACATCTCTATCATGCTCCCTTCCTCACCCCACCCCCCAAAAAAAGCCAGAGATTAGGGAGTATCCGAGCAAAATCACGGACATGACAAGTCTCCTGTACTCATGGCCCCACAGCAGCCATGGATGCCTACGCATGACCAGTCTAGTGCACATTATAGCATGGAGGGAAGAGGGCTTCATAAGCCCCACCTCTAACTGAGGAGCTGTGTACAGTTGGTGGCTTCTGGGGCAGGAACAGTTTTCTTTAAAGCTGTGGCTCCTGGAAGTTAAACTTACGCCAGTGGATGGCCCTACGCATAGGGGATATGAACAGCACCAATTGGACTTGGCGGGTTATTGTGGGGATTTAAATATGCTTGGCTCATGGGTAATGGCACTACTAGGAGATGGGGCTTTATCAGAGGAGGTGTATCCTTGTTAGAGGAAGTGTGTGACTATGGAGGTGGGGCTTTGAAGTTTTATATATATATATATATATATATATATGTATGTATATATGCTCAAGTCTGGCCAGTGTGAGCCAGACCCTCCTCCTGTCTGCCTGTGGAAGATTGTCTCCTGGATGCCTTTGGGTCAAGATGTAGATCTCTCAACTCCTCCAGCATCTTGCCTGCCTGGACACGGCCATGCTTCTGGCCATGATGATAATGGACTAAACCTCTGAAACTATAAGACAGCTCCAATTAAGTGTTTTTCTTTAAAAGAGTTGCCTTGGTCATGGTGTCTGTTCACAGCAGTAAAACCCTAAGACAGTTATTAAGAGAAAATAAAAATTCATGAAGTTGGAGGTGTGTAGCAGTGTAACGGTCTGAACGAGGAACATTCTCCCACAGCTCAGGTATTGGTCTCCAGTTGGCGGTGCTGTTTGGGAGGTCTAAGCAGTGTGGCCTTTCTAGAGGAAATACGTCCCAGAGGGCAGACTCTGAGTGTTTATTGACTTGCTTCACACTTCATTCCTGGTTCCTTCTCTCTGCTTTGTGTTTGCACTTGAAGATGTGATTTCTGCTCTAGCCACCGACTGCTACCCACAGAGTCCACCATTATGGACTGTTCTTTTGAAGCCATAAGCCCAAACACTTTCTTAGATTGCCTTTGCTTGCAGTATTTTATCACTGCAACAGGAAAAAATAGCTAATACAGGGAGGTCAGGAGGTGGAAGTGCATCGGAGGTAATTATGGGAAAGAAGTGGGGGATGAATATTATCAAAATACATTGTATGAAACTGTCAAAGAATGAATAATATACATACATCATTTTTATACACTTACGTGTGTATAGGAAAGCTGAGTGTAATGGCAAGCATCTGTAATCCCAGAATTCCCAGCAAGGTGGGTGGAGAGAGAGAGGAATCTTCAGGAAGGTTTTGGATCAAGAATATGCAGTGTGGAAGAAACAAGAAAAATCTTACTTCATTGAGGTAGAAGGAAAGAAATGACCCTGGAAAGTTGTCCTTTGACCTCCATATGGTCTCTAAGGTATACACACACCCACTCATACACATTTACATGTCATACACACACATAATAATAACAATGAATAATAATGAAGTTTAAAATTAGGTCTGATGAGATGGGTTAGTGGGTAAAGGGTCTTGCTGCAAGTCTGATAACCTGAATTTGATCCCCAGAGAGAACCAACGCATCCAAGTTTCCTCCGGCTTCTACATGCTCACTGTGTCCAGGACATATACACATTCAAATAAAATAGATGCAACAAAAAATTTAAATGGAATGTATTGTTAAATTTAGGATATTTTAGGCTGTTTCTGGGAAAGTGGAATAGACTCATTGAATGGAGACAACAACAAAGAGACAATAGCTGCTCTGTTGAGAAGTGAGGCAATCCTGCTTCATTCCTTCCTAGCCTGTAGAAAGACAGCTCCCCCAGGAGTGCCGAGACTGTGTTCCAAACATACACCATAGGGATTTCCAGAAACTTCCAATGGGTCATTTGCTTCTTTGGACCTTGGGTTTTCTCCTATGATACAAGATAAGAGAGCTGGGCCATCTGTAGGAATCCTTCAAATTCTACAATTCTATTACCAGGCTGGAGTGCAGCTCATGGGACTGAGCTGGTACAAGCATCTAGGGCCCATTCTCAGCATGGCAGAGGTCAAACGTTTTTTGTTGCAATGTTATTGGATGCAACTGAGGTGATAGACTGTATAACTGAGACATTTGTTTGCTCAAGGGCTCTATATAGTTAACAGCTTTATACACAATAAGAGAAATTACATCCTGAAAAACGGGGGCTGGAGGGAGGAAGGGAGGGACGAATCAACGGACAATTGATACAGCCTTGAAATAAGCCATAAGTAGATTATCTGCAGGAGGGAGAATAATCTGTTTTCCAGGCCAACATAATCCTTTTTAGGAGAATTTTTAGTGTAATTATCAGATGGTGAGTTTATTCATAGCTGTTTTGAAAGTAAATTAAATAACGGATAAGGAGAGGGGTATCTGTCAAGGAGAGGCAAACTCCCTCTGGTTAATGAGGCAGGATCCTCAGATCACCAGTTTGGAGAATTTACAGGGGAGGCTTATTCAGAAAGCTTGGATTACATAATGCACTGAAATCACATCTGAGCCAACCACCTAACCGAGGCCCAACTGGGTACAAAACATCAGCCATTTCCGAAGAATTAAGCAACATGTGTTCTAGAACATTTCTTCCATTGCTAAAAGATCTGTTATTTTGCATAAGACAAACATTAAAATTCTGACTTTGCTTTTCTTCAGCACACACCCAGGAAATGCTCCATTACTGTCTACATCACCCATCACACACACACACCATTCTCCTCATACTGCGTCAGCTTCATGGGTACTCAGGAGCCTCTGCCTGTGTTCAATGGTGTTATCTCTAGAGAAGACTAAAGAACAAGTTTCCCTAGACCCTACTCAACTATCTGGATTCAAGATTGAAAAGTATAAAAACATCCAGGACAGCAAAGCAGGTATTTGTTATTACTTAGGAAGGAACCCTTGAGCCTCACCCCACAGTGTGATGCCCTAGTAATCTGATGATTTTCGATGAAAGACCCTTAGAGACCAAAGGGCTCTAGAAGATGTTTTGCTCCGATAGTCCTTCGATGCTTTAGCTTCTTTTCCTGTTTCTGTGACAGAACACACTTATAAAAGCCAGTTATAGGAGAACGGGCCTCCATCATAGTGGGTAAGTTGTGGCAACAAAAACTTGAAGGAGCTGATTACCTCACATACAGAGTCGGGAAAGGGAGGCATGAGTGCCTTGCTACTGCTCAGTTCCTTTTCTCCAGGCCCAAGGGTATGGTACCGCCCATAGTGGGTAGGTCTCATTAACACAGTCAAGACAATACCTCATTGGCATACCCAGAGACCCATCTCACAGGTGATTCTAGGTTCTGCCTAGTTGACAAGTAACACTAACCATCACATCCATGTGATAAAAGATATACTGACCAAAGGGGAAAGGAGTTCCCCTCACTACTGTCTCTTAAGTTTCTCTATCTAAACTCATAGCACAAGCTAGAGTATAGTTCAGTGGCCAGCACACGAGAAGTCCTGGGGTCAACATCTAGCCCTTCAGCAGTGCAAAACTCATGTCACAGGAAAGAAGACAAAAAATGTCACCAGAATTCATAGACTTTGCCACTGGTAGTCTATCTTCAAGTCTACCCACTCTTGTAAAGAAAATTATTTCAAACTAGTGGGGCTGGAATGTAGTTCAGAGATGAGGCAACTTGCTTAGTATACTGGGGAGCTCAAGCCTGCCATCCTCTTTATTCTACACATGTCCCCTGTATCCTTGGGGCCTGGGTTGGGCAGAATTGAACATCACTGTCCTGAGGAAGACAGAAAATTTATAATAGAAGAGAGGTTGGCTCAAGTTCAGACTCCAAAACACCACCAGACATCCAATGGACCAGGAAGGAACATTTTCACTGCAAACCATCTTTATTATTATTTTAAGTTCTTTCAGAAGCAAAACAAAAAGAACAAAAACATATAAAACACCACGCCCTTAGAGAGGGTGGGGATGATTACATACTCACGATACAGAGAGAAAGTTCAGAAAATGAAAGGACATTAGTAATTAGTATGTATAAGTGAACACGGTCTTTCTAGTTTTTAGTCCTGTTTTCAAATTGTATTCACAGATTGACCTTGCTGAACAGATGCAGCACCATTTGATTCAGAGAGGGAAGAATTTATTTTGCTTAGGACTTTATTTGAAAGCAATATAATTTTAGTCATTAAATGAAGCCATGGAGCTGTGATGGAGTGGCTCTCTGGTGCTGCCTAGGAATTTTGATGTTTGTGTTGATGGGTGCAAATCATACTAGTTCAAATTATAGCACTGCCACCCAAGTTTTACAGCAAAAGTCCCAGCTCCAACAGGCTAGGTAGGCTCAGCCACCTGGACCCAGTATGCCAATTAAAGAGACAGATATTGGCAAGAAACTTAGGGAGGGCATGCACTCCACAGTAGAAAAAGGAACCAATAAAAAGGCCCAGTGACATCAATTCCATCTTCAGGGCAGTTACATGAAGTTTAGGTTTAAATATAAATAGAGAGAGTTACTCTTCTATTACCATGACAAAACATCATGACCAAGGTAACTTAGAGAAGAACGTCTTTATCTGGGGGGCTCATAGTTCTACAGGGTTGGAGCTCAGGACCATCATGGTGGGGACCATGGTAGCAGGTAGCCAGACAGGCATGGCAGTGGAAAAGTAGATGACAGCTTACATCTGATTCAAGGGACAAATGCAACAGAGAGAGAGAGAGAGAGAGAGAGAGAGAGAGAGAGAGAGAGAGAGAGAGAGAGAGAAGAGAGAGAGAGAGAGAGAGACAGAGAGACAGAGAGAGACAGAGAGAGACAGAGAGACAGAGAGACAGAGACAGACAGAGAGACAGGGAGAGACAGAGAGACAGAGAGACAGACAGACAGACAGACAGACAGAGCACTAACTGACACATCTCCTTTAATGAGGCCACACATCCTAATTCTTCCCAAACAGTTCCACTAATTGTCAACCAAGCCTTCAATAAGCCAATGGAGGCTATTCTCATTCAAATCACCACACAGAGGTTCACATAACTATGCAGTCCTAGTCAAGGTATGGTCATTGATGTAACATTATCTTAGCTCTAGTCCTGCAAGGTTGTTCATACTATAAAGTAGTCCATATACATATAAATAAAATAAGCGAGATAAAAATAGAAAAGTTAGACCTTGTTTACAAATGTACTCATTAGCTGATATATACCCCGTACCGTCTGTCCATCAAAGAGCCACCACCTGGTGTGAGGTCTAGAGCATGTGTGACTGTTGAGATGGTAGTCATGACATAAATAGGAACACAGGGTCACGAACCTAGAAAGAGAAAATACCGCTAGCCATCTCAGCTTAGAGGATATCAAGTTGGGAAAATGTTCTGCTAAGCTTTGTGTTCTAGAAGGGTTATACACTTGAGGAACATAGATACACTGAACATACAAAGACACCAGAGCAGCGAACACACAGCTACTTAGAAGTCTTTTACATAGATACTAATTTAGCTTCTGTTTCTAGGACAGGCGATCGCTGACTTCAAGCAATGAGGGCAAGGTGCATAGGAAGTCCTGAGATAATAACACAGTAAATGTGATCCCCATGGATAAATAAGTAGCTATCTTGTTGTGCCAAGGAAGGTTGTATAGAGTGTGTGGCCTGCTCACAAGCTCCACTCACGAGATGCTCTAAACATCAGTCTCCATCCATATCCTTAAAAACCCATCAGGCAGAGGAACATGATCATATTCCTCCCCTGTAGCCTCTCCCACTCGCTGGGTTTTTCCCTATTTTCTCTAAACAAATCAGTGTTCACTTTCCTTACTCTTTGTCCATCCTTCCACATTCTTCTTGGATATGAGACTAGGAATTCAGAATCCAGTGGCTTGGGAGTGACTCTGGTGACTCGTGATTGCCCAGGATCCTAGCACCCAGAATTAAACTCAATAAACCTGAAAAGCTCCACCTTCTCAGAGAATTTGCATAGTGTGTGTGTGTGTGTGTGTGTGTGTGTGTGTGTGTGTGTGTGTGTGTGAGTGTGTGGTCTGGAGGTCCGCAAGCCTGAGAAACCCTCCCATCTCCACCTTCTCCCTCTCACCGGTGTTATGATTACAGGGACTTATGTGGCCGTGCCCTGCCTTTTACGAGTGTGCTGGGGATTTGAACTCTGCTCCCCATGCCTACGCAGCAAGTGCTTTTAGACTAGTCAACTCCCCAGCTGAAGTTTCTACTTTTGAGGCAAATTTTAACATGTTTATCTAGGTAAACACATGTTTACTGCATTGGCAAAAGTAAAAATTTAGACTCCTAACAAATTTTGGGATGACGCACTCAAATAGAACCATTTTTCTGATGTTCCTACACATTGCATATATACAAAACCAATGTGCTTATTTGGTTGAGATAAATAAATTTAGAATATATTTAAATAGGAGGTTTGCCTAAGTGGCAAGTTTATGTGAATCGTATCAAGTATATAATAAATAGTAGAGATGTTTAAAAATTTTTATTAGCCTTTTTGTGTTACAAGTCCAGAATCAATACATATTATATGAAATCTGAGAATACTTGTTGGTCACTTTATATACATTAAACATATGTGCTTTCAACTATACAAATGTTTTCACAATGTTCACATGTTTGGACACACATCTCTGTGCATGTTTAGTCACAGATGGGAAGGGTTTGACTGCCATAGAATCACCTTAAAGTAAAAGTGAGCATAAAGTACCCCGCTAACAGGCTTGACAGACGCAGGAACTTGAATGAACCTGGACTTTCTCAGAACTCAGTTTCCTTAGTACTCAATAGCCTGACAAAAACAGCAGAAAGTACAAGCAATTATCTTAGTAAAACAAAATCAGGTCTGCTGAGTCCATTCCTTTTTTGTAAATATCACTGAGAGCAGAACAATATTTTAAAGAAAGGCTGTTGCTTTTGAGATCAGGTTATTCTCAATCCTGCAGCAATCCCCAGGCCACTGGCGTCTGAATGCTGGGGTTGCAGGGGTGCTCCACCATACTGACCCTAAGATTTGTTCAAAGCATTCAGACCTCCTTAGAATACGGGCCTACTTGTAGTTAAGTTCTTATTTTACACTGGAGCACTGAATTTTGTCCTTACTGGTTGTGTTGACACATGCTTGTAACCCATCACTTGGCAAGTAGAAGTAGAAAGATCAGAAGTTTAAGGTTATCCTTGGCTACATAGTGAGTTGCCTAGGCTACATGAGACCCTGATTCAAAATGAAGATGATTTTTTTAAAAATTGCTTAGATATACATATGAAATGTATACTTTTAATCCATGAACCAGGGAGGCAGAGGCAGCAAGATCTCTGTGGGTTTAAGGAGAGCCTACTCTACACAGAAAGTTTTAGGGGGGACCAGGATATCAGCATTGTGAAAGCCTGTCTCATATATATATATCACATCACATTTTGAAACATCTTTTATATATATTCAAAAATATCACCAATGACCATGAGTAGACTTATCACTTGATCTGTTAAGCATACCTCATATATGAGACAACCATGTTTATAAAAGAGTTATAAAATGGTTGCTAAAAAATTTCAACCTAAACAGGAATTTAAATGAGCCAGATCCCATTAAAAGCTCAACAAAGATAAATGGGAAATGCAAATCACTCAATTCCTACATTTTAAAATTAACCCTTCAAAAACGTAACAAAAGCAAACCAGGGTTCTAGAAAGTCTAACAGCTTTGAATACAAAGCATTGAAACCTTTATAGCCAGGGATTTGAGTGATGGCTCAGTAGATAATGCACTGGCCCTACAAGTGTGAGGGGCCAGAACCCGTATACAGCCTGTAATCCCAGTACTCAGAAAATGTAGAAAATTATTCCAAGCCTCAGGCTAGCCTGGCCTACATAGTGATCTTCATATTAGCATAACAGCTCTACAAAGCTGTTCCAGAGGGTTTGCTCTGTTTTTTTGTTTTTGTTTGTTTGTTTGTTTTTGGTTGCTTTTCTTAATTTTTATTATTCTTTTTTGTTTGTCTGTTTTGTTTTTCAGGACAGGGTTTCTCTGTGTAGCCCTGACTGTCCTGGAACTCACTCTGTAGGCCAGGCTGGCCTCAAACTCAGAAATCCACCTGCCTCTGCCTCCCAAGTGCTGGGATTAAAGGTGTGTGCCACCACTGCCTGGCTGATTCTTTGTGAATTTCACATCATTCACCCGAAACCTACTTGTATTGGCTGGTTTCCTGTGTCAACTTGACAGAAGCTAGAGTTATCACAGAGAAAGGAGCCTCCCTTGAGGAAATGCCCACATGAGATCCAGCTGTAAGGCATTTTCTCAATTAGTGATCCAGGTAGGAGGGCCCATTGTGGGTGGTCGCATCCCTGGGCTGGTAGTCCTAAGTTCTATAAGAAAGCAAGCTAAGCAAGCCAGTAAGTAACATCTCTCCATGGCCTCTGCATCAGCTCCTGCTTCCTGACCGGCTTGAGTTCCTGTCCTGTCCTTTGGTGATGAACAATAATGCGGAAGTATAAGCTGAATAAACGCATTCCTCCCCAACTTGCTTCTTGGTCATGGTGTTTTGTGCAGGAATACAAACCCTGACTAAGGCGCTACTCATCTTCTGGAGCCTTTGTATCTACCCACCACCCTTGAAACCTCCCTCCCAAAAGAAAATACAAACAAATAAAACAAAATATTTTGTTATGGAAGCTGTAGTGTGTGTGTGTGTGTGTGTGTGTGTCACAGTATGTCCCACGGTGCACCCTTTTGTCCACACATCTTTATGTGCACATGTTCATTGCAATGAGTCATTGGTCTGGTTTGAGACCTCTGGCTCCTGCCATACTACCAATACTCAGTTCTCACCAGGACTCCTCTTGGATAGCCTGTTGGTGCCCTGTGTCATGAGGAATCTAGCAGCTTTGGGTCTCTGGGTGTCTTCTGCTCCCCTAACCCCACATCCCAGTAAACTCTGGGCATCTTCCCCACATTGTACGGATTGGCAGGTGGACGGGCCTCTTCCCAGAATTTTTAAGACAAAAGTGTAGGTTCTGTCAGCCTCACCAGGCTCAACTCACCTGTCAACACACCAGTTAAAGACATGGTAACATCAGGGAACGGATATTATTCGATCCTGTTTCATTAGAAAGAGGACAAATTTAGTCAAGATGTGGTTCCCCAAAACATTACTTATTGTCTTAACTCAGGTCTTTCTGGTTGTCATATAAGGTGACTCAATAAGTCATTAATTATTAGCCTGTTCATTGCTGCGGGGCTAGCCTCACCCTCATAGACAATTCTCTTCATGGGAAGGTAGGATCTGTCCTGTAATTGAAAATGAGTCAGGAGAAATGGTTAGAGTTAAAATTAAGGTCAAAGACTTGTTGAGAGGACAAAGTTAGCCAGAGCCAAACTGACTCCATGACAGGCTGCAAACTGGCAGTTTGGGAGACTAGGCCTAAGTTTCTGTTTCTCAGAACTAGAAAATTCCAAAACAAGCCAATTCCAGAAAAACAAACAAACAAACAAAAAACGCCCTTCAAGGGCAGCCACTCAGGAAGCTACTCCTCTACCTAGTCAGAGCCAACCTCACGGGCAGCTAATCAGAAGCTGTTAAAGCTTCCCCTCCGCCTAGTTTGAGGCAAGCAAGTATAGTTATTCAGCTAAAGTTCCCCAAATCCCCCAGAGCCTTAACCAATCACAAAGGCACCCAAACCCCTGGTGGTAGATCCAACCAATCAAGGGAGAGAAAGGTAAAAGTCACTCACTCCTACCCTAATAAGCTTTAAATTGACCCTGCAAAATCCACACCTCTGTCTTCCATCCTGAAGAATGGTGGATCCCTGCATGCAGGTTCTCTGTTGAATAAATGCTCTTTGCTGTTGCATACTGTTTGAGTCTAGGGTATCATTCTTGGCAAATCACAGACCCTTGCATTATCAGTATAAAGTACAGATACAGATACAAACAAAGACACCAAAAATTCTGTTTTTAGTTACCTTGTATAATTCAGTCAACCCCCCCTGAACCCATCCTACCATCAAAATGAGGTTGCAAGTGTCTGCTTGATTGTCTCTGTGGTTTCAGCCTTGAAAGTGGTGAGGATGAGCCTTGGTAGTGGTGTAATGAGCTAGGATTGACAGATGCTCTGTGAGTGGCCACCTGACAGAATCCACAATCATCAGGGAAGGGCCTCTGGGCATGCCTTGATTGGGATAATTGATGAGGGAAGACCCATCTTAACTGTGGGGAAGTCATTCCTTGGACAGAGGATCCCTAACTGTATAAATGGAGAAAGACAGAAGAGCAGTAATATGTCCATCATTCTTGGCTTTCCCTACGAGACCAAGTGCTCTAAGCTCTTGCCAACTTAAGTGTCATGATGGACCAGATCTTAAACAACGGGTTAGAGTGGCACCCCTTTCTCCCTTGACATGCTTAGTCGGAGTATGGTATCCCCACAAGAGAGGAGAAACTATGACCATGACTTTGCAGAGCCAAGCAGGAGTCTGATCTGAAAGAGAAAAGACAGATGCAGAAGGAAAGAACCACCAGGCTCTCATCTGCGTTTAGTCGGCCAAGAAGAGGAGTCTACAAGTTTCACAAAAGCAGTTCTCAAGTAGCTTTTCAAATAAGACACACCCCTGTGTGTCCTCTCTGAAGATCTTAGGTTTGAGGCTCAAGTGTTTGTGTGTGTGTGTGTGTGGGGGGGTGGAATGACACTCAGCTGTACTGTCTTTTGGGTAAGAGATTGATCAGGAGACTTATCAATGCCTCAGACTGTAGAATGACAGGGTCTCTAAGAGTCCCTTAGAGGAGGCCACGCCTGTGTGGCAGAATGGAGGTCACTTACAGGATTGGGAGAAATGGTGGAGGTTCTATGCCACACCTATAGTGTGTGTTTGCATTCGGGCTGTCTCTGAATCAGTGGAGGGATGCGGAGGGTGAGAATCTAGAAATACAAATGACTTTAGTGCATACCAGATCATCCTCATTTCAGAAACGGCCAAAACTCAGTCGAAATGGGGGTGCTTTTACAAAACAGAATGGGCCAGGCTAATGGACGTGAGGAGGAACGTGGGTGGGCCTTACTGAGTCCCCCCAGATTGTTGTCATGAAGCCATTCCTGACAATCTCCATATTTATCCATGTTTTCATCATGCCTACCTAGTATAAGGACGTGAATTTCTCTCTGTCTTTGGGTCCTTTTTTTTTTTCTCTTTCTGAACGGTCTCATGCAATACAAAACTTAATCTTAATAAATACATATGCCTTTCTTTTGATAATCTCTCCTTTGTTCCAGGAGCCTCCTCTGGAACTTAGCGATAGGAAAGAAAGATATTTCCATATTCAGAGAACTCTCTCAATCAGCTTTCCTAAGCTGTAAATGACACAGAATGCTCCCTTCGCCCCACAAGCCCCCAGGAAGCATTACTTTTGATAAAGAAATCCAGTTACAACAAACCCCACAGCAAGTTATCTGGTTAATTTAACATGACTAATTTAGCACAAGTGGGTCTGTAAAATGACTTTAAAAATAGATTCTACCCCAGTTGCTCGCACTGAAGCCATCTGCAGGTCCCATTCCCTTTCCCAGACAGCGAAGCTCTCAGAGTTCAGCCATCACATCCCTAGCACACAGTGCACTGGAGTTTTCTGGGTAATTAGCACGCAAATGTGCATCTCCATGCAAGATCATACAGGAGCCTCCCACGCTCCTGCTGAGTTGATTCTTTTGGAAAGTGTGTTTTTTTCATTTAGGCATGCCTGTGTGACTATGAACAGAGAGTAAATTCTCTCTCTGCAGCAAGGTAGGGAAGGTGTATGAGATGAGATGGGTCAGCACAGTGGGTGGAGGTGTATGGTCCCTTGGGTGGTCTGAGAACACGGGTTGAAACATGGGGCACCTCAAAGAACAGCGACTTTGATGGAAAATTACATTTTGCAGGTACTTAAAATATTGTTTTGAAGAGCTAAGAGTAACTTCCAGGAACAAAATATGAACGGAAGGATGTTGTGTCTACAGTCTACCAAGGCCAACTGGCTGACCGGGATTTCAGTGGTTCTGAAGAGGATGGAGTGTTGCAGATCCAGAGTCAAGTTGTCTGGCCTGGCCCCTGAATAGACATTCATTTCCCTTGTGTGTGACCAAATATCCAAGTGACTGTTAGGTAAATCTTTTGAATGTATGAACTGATTGTTGGCTTCTACACAACTGTAAAGATAAAGGTGTCATCATAGGCTTGTGGTAGATAATAATTCTCTCTGCTCTGTTCTAACCTGCTTGCCTGACATTCTTCCGAATGTATCTGGAGAATGTCCTGATATAACTTTCTTTGTTCTGTATATAAGAACCTTGTGAAATTGTTACCTCATTGGACCATGGCGTTTGAAGTAACCTTAGTCTGTGTTGAACAGGTATGGTCATTTATATTTGACTCCAGAGTATGCTATTGTTTATTCTCCCTCAAGGTGAAGGCTGTGTGTTTGTGTGAGTGTGTGCATGCATGAGTGCATGAGTTTGTGAGTGCATGTGTACATGTGTGTGTGTGTGTTTGTGTGTATGTATGTATATGTTATGCTGTTACTGGTTATTTCTAAGCACAGATTCTTCATAGTGAGAAGATAAAGCCTTTGTTCCTCTTTTACTGAAGAAATGACTTACTTGGGTGATGAGAGAGGCTGTATGAGGCTGTATGTTGACTGGGAGCTGATGCCACCAGAGAACTGTATCAGAGAAGCATCTCAGAGGGCCACTCTGCCCTTCCCCACCACAGAACTGTATCACCACAACATCTCAGAGGACCACTCTGCCCTTCCCCAGATGGGACAAGCCTGGCTGACCCAAATGACCACCATCTGTCCCTTGCTTAATAGCAATGGCATCTGCAAATCATTAAACACACAGAATTGGCAGTTCTTATGTATGTGGCCCCATGACACACACACACACACACACACACACACACACACACACACACACACACACACACACACAAACTTATCCCAGTAAACCTTAACCCACTCCCGGAAGTCCCCACCTTAACTCATGCACAACCCTACCCTTAGCTAAGGTTTGCTGGTAACAGAAAATGGATCTTCACTCATAACCAAACTGTAAGATTAATGGATCAAAGTCTCAAAGAGGGAGATCGAGGCAGGAGGGAAAGACAGAGAAACTTAATATGCAAAGGTAAAGTAGCCCATCCTGGTGTCTGGGTGACATTTCTTGCTAGCTGAACATCAAGGACTTTTGACATAATCGATCAGAATTTGCTAAGGAGGTTGTCTACGTGGAGACAACATTCCCTTTATACAAAGATAGTTTAAAGAAGAATGTTAAAATAATAGCAATGAGCTCTGTACACACCCTAAGCATATATAAGCATTTTCTTTTCCCATAGGTAAACCTGCATTCTTCTGGAATCTCATAAATAACATAAATCGCTAACATTATGTACATCTTAGGTCCCTTGTGCACTCTTTTGACCTGTGGCTTTATCCTCTCAGTTGTCATCCCATTCAGCAAACCTCAGGGGTCACCCAATGCTCTCGTTTATCTAACAAGAGTTCCCGACTACTCCTTGCTATGGGACTCTAGAATGGACCAGCTCCATATATGTTGGGGGTTTGTTGTTGTTTGTTTTGTTGTTGTTGTTTTGTTTTATTTGTTTTGGGGGTTTTGTTTTGTTTTGTTGGGGTTTTTTTGCTGAGGCACTTGGGAGGTTCTCTGTGTGTGTGTGTCTCTCTGTCTTTCTGTCTCTGATTGTCTCTCTGTATCTCTGTCTCTCTGTCTCTCTCTCTCAAGGCCACCTCATTACTACCTGGGGCTGTACTCTTCTTTTCGAAGCATTTCTCTTTCTGTTAATGCCATGCATAAGTTCACATTCAAATCACTTAATGAACTCTGACATGGCTCAATGCTGACTTAGCTTGAAACTCTTTTCTCCAGCATAGCCTAGAGTATCAGCTTTCCCTGAGAGGGGTCCCAGAGCAGAATCCTTCAGCCTGCTTCAGTGCGTAGGGTGGAGCTGTGTCTCTAGCTATTAGACTAGTTTCCAAGTCCTTGCCATCTTCCTCTCTAAGATGCCTTCTCCCAGCCTCTTGATCCTCATCTCTGAAGTTTTCCTCTGATTATGACAAGAATCTGCGAATACTGGACAGAAGCCTTGTGCTGTCCCCTATCTCTCAGAGATACTGATCAGACTGTGCTTGTAACAGTGACATGTGAAAGGATGGCTGGTTTTTATCTCCTGGGATTGGATTTACTCAGGGTACCAAAGGATGCATAATCTTCCAGACCCCGTTTCCACGGATTCCAGGGCTTTTTTTGTTGTTGTTGTTTTCCCCCAAACTCTATAAGGGAACCTTGGTGTTCATTATTGGTTACTTCTTCACAGTTGTCTTTTGTCTGAAGTTCTCTACAATGAGGCAGCGTTGCTTTTAGAATCTTAAAGCTTCCGCTGATTTGAAGGCTGTCATCCTACAGGAGACCGGGAGATGGAGGGGGAGCTGTCGGGCACCAGGTGTGCTTCTTTACGTGGGCTGGAGCTCCCCGTTGTCCCCCTAAATCTACCAGGGCCTCCCTATTTCTTTTATAGGTGGTGTGCGTTGGTGTTAGCAATGTGGGAGTGGGGTGTTTGCTCCCCAGGCAGGATGCCTGTTCTCTACCGGGTGGGTGGGTAGAAGAGCCGCCTCAGCTCCCTGCAGCTCTCCTGTCCTTAGAGCTTCCCCGTGACTGTGGACCTGCCTCTGGCGGTGATTTATGGAACCATTTGGTGCTGGACAAGTGCTCATTAATATACTATGTATCATCCAGCCTGCCACCGGCTATGGTTGCTATCCCACAAAGTCAGGGCATTAGAGAAAGGACTGGCTGCCTCCAGCCCGCAAGGAGAGTGCTCCAAAGCACACTGCTCCAAGTACTTCCCTTGCCTCTCCACCGGCCATCTTTCTCTGAAAGAGGAGGCAATGGTAATGCGTCCAGGGAGAGTTCGCCCTGAATGTCCACTCCAGCGAGGAGGAGTCATGTGTCCCCAACCCTCTATCAAAATACCCTTCCTAATCAGGTCTCTGTACCCTAAACTCTGGGAAAACTATGTGTATTAAGTAGGCCATTAATTTTTTTAATGGAAAAAGGAATAAAAATGAAATTCATAAAAAATTAAAATACTACTGGATGTGGTGTAACACACCCATAATCCTTGTTCAACCGAGAAAATAAGTCTGGAAAGCAGGGAGTTCAAGGACAGATTAGGTTGGGTGCTAAGATCTTATCTCAAAAACAAACAAACAAACAAAGAAAAACCGTGCCAGGCAGTGGTGGCGCACGCCTGTAATCCCAGCACTTGGGAGGCAGAGGCAGGCAGATTTCTGAGTTCGAGGCCAGCCTGGTCTGCGGGGTGAGTTCCAAGACAGCCAGCACTACACAGAGAAACCCTGTCTCAAAAAACCAAAACCAACAAAACAAAAAGTAGAAAGAGAGAGAGCATCACAGAGTGATAGATATAGACACCGATAAACAAACAAACAAATGTAATCACAGGTCACAGATCACAGATGGCCCCTTCAGAGTAGGGCTCTCCTGTCTCTAGTGCTTTTTATGTCTTTTCTTTTTGGGGTGGCAGTGCTGTATGAGGGGAGGGTGGCTGGGATCGAGCCTAGGGCCTTTCACACATGCTAAGTTTACACCAAACTCAACTAGCAGCCCTTGATTTTTATTTTATTACTACGTTATTTGACCAGGCAAAATAATGGCTACAGGGCACAAGCCACATCATGCCTTTGGCTAACTTTTCCATCCCGTCCTCTTCTGGAGGGAAGCAGACCAGGCGTCTACACCGAACTCTCTGTTCTATAAGAGTCTAAGGCTCCTTATCTCTGTTTCTCTCTCTCATCTATATTAATAAAATGAGGCTTAACGAAAAAAAAAATTCTGGATAGCTAAATAAATGAAGTCACACAGCTAGAAAATCATCTGCTCAGACGATGACTATCAGCGAGCAAGCCGATGAGTCTCTCATAATACATTTAATAATACGATATAAATACGCTTGCCTGGACTGTCAGGAGCTTTTCTGCCAGTAAAGACTGGAATCAAAAGGAGAGATAGACATCGGCTCCGCATCTTCAGTGAAAGGATATATAAATAAACTAATTGGTTTATCGCTTGATCTGTGTACAGGGTACATAAGTGCAGAGAGAGAGAGAGAGAGAGAGAGAGAGAGAGAGAGAGAGAGAAGAGAGAGAGAGAGAGAGAGAGAGAGAGAGAGCGCGCACTCTGTGCTCCCTTCAGCTGCATCCAGTGTGATTAGTATGATTCTTACTGTTTGAGTCCGTTCGAATACCAGCTGTTCTCATGTAAAACAAATGGGGGCTTTCTCAAAATAATCACAGTCTGGCTGGCTGCGTGGCTTGGGGAGCTGAACCTCTGGGCTGTGTACTACTGTGGATCTGAGGTGGCCCCAGAGGCCCATTTGTGAAGGGCTTGGTCTCCGGCTTGTGAGGCCACTGATAAAACCTTGGACAGCAGGCGATAGTAGAAAGTAGGTCTCTCTCTCTCTCTCTCTCTCTCTCTCTCTCTCTCTCTGTGTGTGTGTGTGTGTGTGTGTGTGTGTGTGTGCTGCCTTTGAAGTGGATATTGGAAATTGGGAGCACATCTTTTCTCTTTTTGCTTGTAGGACATCATGAGCAGGTCCTGTTTTGCACACCACAGGGTGTATGTGGTACCACAGGCTGACATCAATAGAAGCAGTCAACTATAGATTAAGGTTTCCAGGATGTAGGGTTAGAGAGATGGCTCAGCATTAAAGAGCAGTCAGTGCTCTCCTAGAGGTCCTGAGTTCAATTCCCAGCAACTACATGGTGGCTCACAACCATCTGTAATGGAATCTGATGCCATCTCCAGGTGTGCATGAAAACAGCTACAATGTACTCATAAATAAATAAATAAATAAATAAATAAATAAATAAATAAATAGAATTTCCAGGATACAAAGTGAATAAATAAATAAACTGAGAACTCTTTTAATTATTATTTCCAAATATTTTCAATCTTTCAGTTAGTTGAACATTTATTGTACTTTCAGGTAAAACCACATCATCATTATCATCATGTATAGGCACACAAGCCTCTAAGTGTTTATTCAAATAAATAAAACCCAGTACTTTTAACGTTAAAAGAATCATAAATGGCAAGC
The DNA here is from genome assembly GCF_947179515.1 of Apodemus sylvaticus. Taxonomy (NCBI): domain Eukaryota; kingdom Metazoa; phylum Chordata; class Mammalia; order Rodentia; family Muridae; genus Apodemus; species Apodemus sylvaticus. Next base: position 62,329,592 of record NC_067485.1, read on the forward strand.
CCAAATACAATACAACTCCTTAAGAATTGATCTTCAGCCAGGCGGTGGTGGCGCACGCCTTTGATCCCAGCACTTGGGAGGCAGAGGCAGGCAGATTTCTGAGTTCGAGGCCAGCCTGGTCTTCAGAGTGAGTTCCAGGACAGCCAAGGGCTACACAGAGAAACCCTTTCTCGAACCCCCCCCCCAAAAAAAAGAGTTGATCTTCTCTGCTCTTTTCATCACAGTGACCGAAGGTTAACTAACCCATGCTAGAAAAGCCGTGGGTGGGACAGGGCACACTGCTCTGACCTGAGACTGGCCCACTGGCCCTGCTGTACACCTGCCCCAGTGCTGCCCACTGAGGATCAGGAAGCTCATTCCTCCCTTAACCAACACGGAGTCTTACACACAGTTGGCAGGTTAACACAAGCCCAAGCTAGGTTAAGCTGCAAAATAGTACTTTAAAAGGAAGCTATGCAGGCTGGGCCCTTCAAACTAAGGCTCACTCCATCTGCCCAGCATTAATAGTAAGCCTATAACAATTTGAAATAACCCTTCTTCTCTCTCTCCTTCCCTTCCTCCCTCACTCCTGTCCTTTCTTCCTTAGCTCTTTAACCCAAGCCCTTGAGCGTGCTAAGTACACACCACACCACTGAGCTACAGCCCTAGCCTCCAAGTTTCTTTCCCTCCCCCATCTTCCTCTTTTACCCTCCTTTTAATTTTTCTTTTGCTTTTCTTTTTGACAAGGTCTACCATATGGCCCAGGCTGGCCTTGAACTTAATCATCCTCCAGCCTCAGCCTCCTCACACTGGGAACTTCCAAAATCTTAAAGTAAATCTCAAAGCATAAAGCATAAATCTGTAAGCCTATAGGAAATCAAGCAGGTTCCTCACAACTGCTGTGAATCCATCACTGCACCCCAGTGCCAGGCGCAGAGGGCAGAGTCCCGCTGCAGAGGTATATATATAACAGACTCAAAATGTTTCCCTCCTCACTGCGAGGGAATAAAGCATGGTAACTAATGGTCACCGAATGCTTACCACTGTTCACCAAGAACATCAAAATGCACATGTAAAGGTGTAAATTACGCAGAGGCCAACTACCCATTCTTACTCAGTTACCGAGAGCAGAAGTTCTCCTGACTTCTGAAAACATGAACGCTAAACATAAGCCCAGTGGAAACCCAGATGTCCTCAGCACCGCGACTGTTAGAACTGATAGATGCCGGGGCTACTCATCTGGAGCGCAGCCAGGAAGACTTTATTAGGAACTGTGGCATGAGCTGCTGCTGCTACCCGCTTAGAGTTGGCAGCAGGGAAATAGACCAACGCCACCAGACACAGGGTGCATCAGGGCAGGTTGGAGTTAACGAGTTGGTCGGGAGCAAGTGATGGAAAGTTGACAGGAGGAAACCCCTGAGGTAGGGACTGACAGAATTCTGGCTGACAGCAGGGTGGGGTGATCAGAGGTCACTCCGGGGATGCTGTAAGATAGGGACCTTGCCCCGACTTACTGAGGACTGTGGGATTCTTGTCAACGTGCCTTAGAAGGTGCGTGGTTTGAGTGTGAACCGTCCCTGGAGTCTCCTGTGCTGGTGTGGGGAATCTTCAGGATTTCAGTAAGTGGGTCGCTGTGGGGAGAGCTTTGACTTCTCACAGGCTGGCCTGCTTCCGGTGTGCTTTCTGCTTCCTGGCTATGGTTGAAATACCTCTGTACAATACCTTTCTATGTCACCTCCTCCATGATGCAGGGTGCCCTTTCAGACTCTGAATCAGCTCTTCCTATAGTTGCCACAAAGTATGCAATATGGCTTGGTCCGTTGATAAAACTGGAGTTTTATAGGAAAGTCCTGGGAGGAGGGCTCAGGAGGCTGACTAAAATTTGGCCAAGCAGACCATCATGGCTGACACAGTTCAGTGAGCTTAAAGCAATCAGCTACAGGTAAATCAGCTTGTGACAGCTGCTTGGGTTTTTAAAGAAGGAATGTAAGGCAGCCAGTTAATATAAAGATAACAGTATTTCCTGCTTATAAACCACAGCGTGCCAGCTGTGAAACTAAGCTGGTGGCCTCCTCCAGTCAGCACTCAGGTTTGAGCATGCCCAGACACACCTTGCTGCTGAGCCGTGCCCTTAGCCTTTGAGCAACTCTCTTTTAGGTGTGATAAACTGCACTTATTTATTATTTATTATACTTTATTTTTATTATTATTTTATGTTTTTCTTTTTATTGAAAATAGATTTCTTTTCTCACATAATATATCCCCATTATGGTTTCTCCTCCCTCTATTCCTCCCTTCCATGCCCCTCCCATCAAGATCCACGCCCTTTCTGTCTCTCAGTAGAAAGCAAGCAGGTTTCTAAGGGATAATAATAAAATATGATAAAAAACAAACAGAAGGAAGCAAGCTCAGGAAAAGGCACAAGAAACAGAGAGAGACCCACTTGTTCACACACTCAGGAATCCCAGAAAAAAAACTAAACTGGAATCTATAATATATATTCAAAGAGCCTGTAGGGAAGGAGAAGGAGGAAGAGGAGGAAGAAGAGGAGGGGGAGGAAGAGAAATATACATCCAATAAACTATGCATATATTTTACATATGTACATATTATATAATTATAATAAAAATAAAAAGTAAAAATGAAATGTACACAATAAAGAATAGGAGACTAATACAATAAAATTTAAAAAGAGACACTCTTACATGATATTATATGACAGAAACCCTAAATATGCTGCTGAATTTGTCTCTGTTGGCCACCTACTGCAAGGCATGCAGGCTTCCAGAAGAGTGGTTTGTTTCCCCAGTGAGATGCACTTGGAAGAAATGAAATTTTCCTGTGCACGTCGTGGTTCTCGGTGGAGACAGCTTCTGGGTCAGGGATGAGAGTGTGTGTTTACTTTTCCCTTCAGCTCCAGGACTCCATCTGGCATGGACTCACGCACGTCCTGTGCGTGCTGCTTCAGTCCACTGTGAGTTCCTGTGCGATCTTGCTCATTTACCAGCAGCTATCAACTGTGGCAGCCCTGTCGCCAGTTGTACAAACACACCCCTCAGTATCGGCAGTGCAGCAGACACAGCAGCTCCTAGTGACTCCTAGTGAAAGGGCAGGGTCCTCAGGTATACTCACCTGGTTAACAGATCCATCTTACAGCCCAGAGATGCCAAGGCGGGGAGGAGGCGCTGGAAAGTGTCTCCCTGGTGTTCAGCTGCTCGGCTTAGCCGCAGGGTGAAGCCAGCCCTTTCCATGCTTAGCACCTCACGTGCTTACTGTGTAAAGTGAGGTCTGACTCAAGCTGATGTTAGGCTTCATTGTAACTGATTTTGACTCATTGTAACTGATATGACTCAAGCATATCAGTTAGGCTTCATTGTAACTGATTCTGCTGTGCAACCGCAGAGCTGAATTTGGGTATAAAACCCAACATCGTATCTTCCCAACTATCTGGACCCATGCAAGAGTTGAAAGGAAAAGAAGCACAGAGAGAATAGAAAATATCCATAACCACTCTAAACACACACACACACACACACACACACACACACACACGAGTGCAAACACAGAAGCATGTGTGCACGTATGCGCACACTAATCTTCATGTGTGTTTTGCACACCCAGGTCCCACCTCATGGCATTTCCATGCTCCATTGTGTCAGCAGCATGATGACACACACAGGTTCTCAATGTCACCTCTGGAGCCAAATGAGGTCCAGGTCTGAAGCTTTGCCTCTTCAGACCTGGCTCAATGATTTAACATCTGTGTGCATCAGTTTATCTTGTGCTAACGGTGAATTACAGCAAAGGTGTTTAAATTACATGGAAAGGCCAGTTCTGGCTCTGATGGCATCACACGCTAGCAATGTCACACCTCCGTAGGACAGGCTCGTTTGATTTATAAACGAAGTCACTAGAACACAACATTGTCAGTTCCTCCAGTGGTGTTTGTTAAAAGTGTGATCTGTATGTCCTTTGGTGGGACCCATGGTTGCCCTGAACTGTGTTGGCCCCTGGGGGCTTCCTTTGAATCTGCTTCATTAAGGGATCACACCTGACAGTTCGGTGACTGCCCTCCAAAGGGAAGCCCGCACAGTGACAAACCCATTACAGCTCTTGCTTGGAACAGGTAGAAGCTTAAGACAAGAGCCAGTGATCTACCCAACACTCAAGAGATTTTAAATGAAGAACTGCATTGTTAATAAACCCTGAGCCTGGCATCATGGTCTCCATAGACTCAAGAGGTAGAGGAAGTGGGGTTGTGAATTTAAGGCTAGCCTGGGCTCTAAAAATCAATTAATCCCTGAAAGAAAGAAATAAACCCAAGACAGCTAATCTCTAGATAAGTGACTGGTCATGACCTCACTGCTTTCCGAATATACCCAAAACCAGCACCCATGTTCTCAAAGTCCTTGGTCAGGTTTCCACTGAAGTTTAAAAAGGGGAAAAAGCAAAATCAATCAGCGTGTAGACTGTGCTTCTCTGAGTGGCTTTGAATGCATTGTCTCCAAAACCCCAGGGCTCATCTCCGGATGGCTGGTTGGGCAAAGATTACTATGTGATGGCATGCTGGGAATCGGGTGATGATTTTTAAGGGTTCTACCTCAATAAAAAGAAAAGGTCAACATCCTATACCACTTTGTGCTGATACATAAGCATTTCTCATGGATGACAATATGTCCTTCCTTGCCAAGCAAAATTGATGTGTTTCTAGAAAGCAGTGTCAACTCCAAGCTTCCTTTGACACCTGATCAATTGTCCCTCCCTCCCTCCCTCCTTCCCTCCCTCTCTCCCTCCCTGCCTTCCTTCCTTTCTTCCTTTCTACCTTCCTTTTTGCCCCATCCTCTCCCTTTTCTTTATCTTTTAAGATCTATGTATTTTTATCTTTTATGTATAAGTGTTTTACCAGTATGCATATATAGTGTACCATATGAATGCAGTGACAGCAGAGACCAAAAGACCTATCAGATACCCTACAACTGAAGTTACAAAGGTGTCAGGAATCACCCCTGACAGTTCGGCGACTGCCTGTAGGAATTAAACTCGGGTCCTCTGCAAGAGCAGAAAGTGCTCTTAACCATGAAGGCATCTCTTGCACCTCTCCAGCCCCCATTTTCTTGTATTTTGAGACTAGGTCTAACTCCGTTTGTTAAGGTTGGCCTTGAATTCTGACGAGACTCCCAAGTAGTTCTGGGATTCCAGCTTTTAGCTGCGTATCTCTCCACTACATAAGGATATTTCTACTTAGATATTAATTTTGACAGAATGTTTTGAACTCCAGAAGTGTAAGCCTAATTTTGAAGTAACAATTACACGTTACAATGCGGTAAAATGTTTCAGTGTCCCCTCCCCCCCCCCCCCCCCCCCCCCCGTCTCATCATTGCTAGCACTGGGGTCTGTAAGGCACTAACCAGCAATCCCATAGAGAGAAGATCGAGAAATGAAGCATGTCTGAGTAAACGTCTTAGTCCCAATGATCTCATCCAGGTGTGAGGCCTGAACTGAGCCAAGGGCTGCGCCCAAGCCACAATTCTGCAAACCTTCCTCTCCTACTGAAGTGATGGAGAGAGCCTCGTGACCTGGGATGCACAACTGCACAACGGGGGCTTTGAATCAGCCCGTTCGTCAGAAACAGCTGGAGCAGGTAATGCGTGTGTTGGAGGAACGCCTCCTGTTGAGTCTTGGAAGGATTTGTGCTTCTCATGTGTTTGGTGGCTGGGGAGTCTAAGAGAGGGCCACCAGGAGGAGTGGGTGGTGTCACGTGGGTGGAGGGCCACCAGGAGGAGTGGGTGGTGTCATGTGACAGACGCATGACTATGGGGGAAAGTGGGAGATACATTCCCTCTTCCATAGCACCCTTGTCTCGGTGAAGGTGGACACCTGGGAGCCTTCACCAGCTACATTTGTATGAATCCCTTTCTGACTTCCTAACCTAGTCAACCCCCTTCCCGCCCCATGCCTTACAGAGCCCACCCTTCTGAGAACCAGTAAATCGGAGCACAGGTCTCCAGGACATGGGTACTTGGGAGTCAAGCCATATCCCCACTACAGCAGTCATCTGTCAGCCTGAGGCCTTGCATGTCTGTGCAGAAAACCCCTATTGATTTGTGTTTGACATGCATGCTCATTAAAAATATTTAGTTTAGGATATTGAGATTGGGCAATTGCTTGTTGCTGTGGTAGAAACATGCACTTGTTTTTGTCTGGTGTCCAAATGGACTGTTTGTTTTTCCTTAGTGATTTATAGAAGACTTTATCTTATTAAGGATATGAACATTTTTTGTCCATTGCATATGCCACATTTTTTCCTCCTTGTCTGCTATCTTATTCACTGTGTATCTTATTTACAAGTTTTATGTAGTGAAACTTATATATGGTCTTCAGTGACTCCTTGTTTCTCCTGCCACGTACAGTAAAGGCCTTTCATGCTAAGACTACAGTACCACTTTCTAAATAGGCTGCCATGTTCCTACAGGACAAACTACTTTTGCAACAATAAATCCCAACTGCTACATGGAGGTTTTCATCTAGGGTCTTAATTCTTCGTTTTATGTTTGCGCCATACTAGTTGGTTGACTTCAACACATGTTCTGATATTTGATAGGAAATGGAAAACTAATCCCTCTGTATTGTTCTATTTCATAGTGTGGATACTTGAACATTCTTCTAGATGCATTCTTCAGAAAGGGTGCCCTGGGATTCTAATGGAAATAATGCCACTCCTGTGTTGATATGGAAAAGATAATCGCTGAGTCTCCCACTCAGAAGCACGTTCAATCTCTCTCATGCTTCCTACGTTCATTTATAGGCATTTCATAACCTTTGTTGCCTTTGCAAATTATTTTATGTGATTGGGTGGATGTTCAACTCTATGGTTCTTGAACTTGAAAGCCCTGCCTGGAAATACATAGAATGCAAACTCTTAAACTGTGCAATAATACCTAGACCCTAAGAGGGACATTGTGTTAAATTGTCTAAAAGATGCAAGAAACAAAGCGACTTAAAAGTGTCCTGGTGAGAACCAGCACTGGCAGCAAGTGCGCACACGTGTGCCTGGGCATCCACAACAGCTCCCCTGTAACTGCTGTCATGTTCTGCTCATTCTAGATCATCGTATATCTACTGACGACTGGCTATTGGCCCAGGACATTATTTTTCACACTATAGAGCCCTGGTCTCTTCTTGTCACATTTGTTACATTTTTACATCTCAGTGAAGCTCCAGAAAGAGAAATCCCCCTGTCTCTGTCCCTTCTAAGAAGGCTCTCTGTGCTGTTAGCTGGGGGAACTGGTCTAATCACTTAGCAGACGGCAGTGCCTCTTCAGTGGCTGTTTGGAGTGGAGTCAGATCTTCATTTACCATCTTAGTGAACACATTTTACATGCTCAGCTCATTCCTGGCTGTGATCTCTCTCTCTCTCTCTCTCTCTCTCTCTCTCTCTCTCTCTGTGTGTGTGTGTGTGTGTGTGTGTGTGTGTGTGTTCTATGCTCCTGTTTGTCATTCATTTTTATCTTGTTACACTTTATAAATCTTTGTAATTCACCTTAAGCGTTTGACGGATCAAAACAGGCTTGAAAAATGCTGAGATGGGCTTGTGCCCTGTAATCCATACTGATTCAATAAATCACATGATAAATATAATTTACCATGCCACTGGAAAAGAATAAAGAAGCTTATTCAGAGTTAAAGAATTATATGCTTTAAAATTACAGATTTGTGTCTGTGATTGTGTGTGCTCAAATGTATGCTGTGTTGTATGCATACAACTGTGTAGGTGCAATATATGCCCATGTGTGTCCATTCTAGTGCTTTGAGACAGGGTTTCCCATTGAACCAGAGGTTAGCAGCTGTTTTGGATAGACTGCCTGGCAGGGGAGCTATAAGCATTTACATGTCTCCAGGCTCCCTGTGTCTTACCTGAGTGTCAAAGATTCAAACTCCCTTTCTCACACTGGCAAAGCTCATATTTAATGAACTGTGTTCTCATCCCCACAGACTAGTTTTTAAAAACAATTTTAGCCATAGTCTTTAAAAAAAATCAATCTCCTTGTAAAACCACACTAGGAAAATGATTACGCAGATAAACTTCAGACTTTAAAGATTGACTAGAAAATATGTACTTCATGAGAGTTATTGCTATCAATAATGTTCATCCTCATTACCATTTGCAATGGTGATTTATATCTCCCCTTTGACGAGAAACACAAGTTCTCATCAAGGGTCTGCTCTGTTTGCTTCTACGTAACTGTTTCTTCCTCAGGATCATGTAATTTTCAAGTTATATTAATGAAAAATAACTTTGGGGTGACCCAGTATTAAACGTGCTGGTGTGTGTGTGTGTGTGTGTGTGTGTGTACACGTACGTACGTACATACGTATATAGGTATAGAGGTCAAGCATTCATCACAAGTGTCGTGCTCAGGAGCAGTGTGGATAGCTTGTTAGGTGTGCACCAGAGGTGTGAACTCAAGTCTTCATGTTTGTGTGGCAAGCAGTTTCCACACTGAGCCATTGTCTTAGTCAGTGTCTTAATGCTGTGAAGAGACACCATGGCCATGGCAGCTTCTACAAAGGAAAACATTTCACCGGGGCTGGCTTACAGCTCAACGGACTAGTCTTTTATCATCAGGGTGGGAAGCACAGCAGCACGCAGGAAGAAGTAGTGATGGAGAAGGAGCGGGAGCTCTGTGCCAGCAGAGGCAGCAGGAAGAGAAAGACAAGGGCCCGGCTTGAGCTTTTGAAACCCCGAAGCCCACCCCCAAAGCGTACTTCCTCTAACAAGGCCACACCTTGGAATCCTTGTCCAGTAGCCTCACTTCCTGAAGGCCAACCTGCCAAGCATATGAGCCTATTGGGGGGGGGGGGGCGGCATTCTTATTCAAACCACCACAGTCAGCTCCTCAGTCCCTAATCAGGGTTAAAAATAAACAAATAAACATGAACAATTAAGTTAGAAAATACTAGCGTCTCTTAAATCTTAAAAATCCAGACGAGGTGACTGAGACTCGGCTGGACCGAGTTTATATAAATGAAGTATTCTGAATACCAAAGCGCACCGGGGAGAAGTACATTCTATCTTAGGAAGCAGATGCTGCGAACCTTCATAAAAGATGCCTGAGCCCCAAGCGGGCTGAGTTGGTTTTACCCATGTTAACCTTGAGAGGGGATGGAGAGCGTTGGAGACCCCGGGGGACCCCGATAGACCCGGGACTCTACAGCCTGCACCCAGAGCACCGCATGGTCACATCCACACCCACAGCTTGTTTCTACACAGAACCATTTCTAATACTTTTATTCGCAATCATCTAATCGGCTAAAGCCCCTCTTAGAGAAAGCAGGCGAAGACGACTTCCGGTTTGGGTGCTGGCGTGTCCCTCTGGCGACTACAGAAAGCGGTAGAGGTCGGCCTCTTTGCTGCGTAGCTTCAGCAGGTTCCCCGGGTGGAACATGAGGTCCACGATGTACTCTTCGGGTGGCGGCAGGTTCCCGATCACGCCCTTCCGGGCCTCGTTCACCAGCTTCACCTCGTTCCAACCTCGGCTGTACTCACCACGCACCAGGCTGCAGCCTACCCCGATCTTATCAGCCAGTGCCTGCGGTAGGAATAAAGACACCAGGGGCTCAGGGTCATTGGCAAGCTGATGGAGAGAGAGTTATAAACACAGGCATGCAAACGATGTTTGCCTGGACGCTAGAAAATGGAGAAGCGTGAGGTAAGAGCCCTACACGGGCTGTGCCTGCGGGCTTACCGTCGGTAGACTGTGTTCAGAGTGCCCTGGGAAAGGAAGTTAGTGTAGTGGGATACAAGTTGGTTAGGCTAGTTGGAGGGCCGGAGGAGAGCTATCCCAGGTCTCCCCTCCCCCCCCCCCCCACCATGTATCCATCAGTCTGTCCACGGCCCAGGGTGCTCTTTGACCATAGTCGGCGGTGAGGTTGAAGCGAGTCCTGTTTCCAGCCAATCTGCTGTGTGACGTCGAAAGAAGCGTGGGGCAGGAGACAGCAAACTGCAGCCAGCTCTCTGGCTTCGGGCTGCCACCTTACCATCGGATTTCCCCTGATGTAGAGGGATGGCTGTTGTTGTTTGTTTGTTGGTTTAAATAAAGGAGCATGTGGTACAACACAGAAGCCCCAAGACCAAGTTCTCAACACAAAGGAGATTGATTTGACCCAGAGGGACAGAGGGCAGGGAATAAGAGACAAAGGTAGGAGAGGGAGGACAAGGGAGACTCGGGAGAGAACAGGGTGAAGGGGAATGGGTATTTGTCCCTAGGACAAAGGACGGTCTCTGGATAGAGAGGAGACAGGCGTGGCCCATAGGCAAATGACTGTTTATAAAGGTAAAAGGGGAAAGCCCATGTTAGGATGAGGTGTTTAATTTTAATTGGACATGCTAATTAGGTGAGGCAGAGGGGGCTTTTGATCACTGGATTTCAATACTTCATAGCTGGACCTTGCTAGTCAGCTTCTGGAGGAGAAGTAGCCAGAGAAGGGACCTGACCTTGGTGGCTGGTTTTTGGAGGGATGCGTTCTTACAGTTTTTAGCAAGGCAGAGTGAAAGGGGGAGAAGGGCAAGGGCTGCCAGATCCATGCTTGCCACGGAATAATTTAGAAGTGTTTCTGCCATAATGATTTAAAGAGCTTGTGTAGACTGCCCGGGTTCAGATTTCGACTCGGCCGGGATGCTTACCAACCAGTGTGAGCACAAGACACGGAAGGGCTTTGCAAGGCCAGGCCTCCAGTTCTTCCTCTGTGAGCTGGGGAGAGGTGCGCTACCTTGATGGTTGTGTGAGGAAGGAATGAGTGCAAAGTCCCGTCCAACAAGGCTACGTGTAAGGAGCACCAGGGGAAGAGAACTCGTGTTTTAATTGAATATATTTGTTACTATTCGATAACTTTCCCAAACTGCATAGTTCAGGATAGGCCAAAGTGATCAAGACTTGGTGGTCATTCTCAGGACTTGTAGGTTTTGATTTTGATACTGTTTGTCCTGTAGCTGTCGATGGCCGAGAAAGCAGTGACCACAGAACAAAAACTATCAAAATCTGTCTCCCTAGAAGATACAAAAACTGTGTGTGCGCGCGCGCGCTTGCGTGTGTGTGTGTGTGTGTGTGTGTGACATTCTCCAAAGAAACATTTACTGGTATGTCTCTTATTTCCTATTGAAGCACTTTAAATCACCACAATAGATTACCATCCCCTGTTTGCTAGAGTGAAACTGAGGTAAGGTTGTGACTTAAACAGGGAATCAGACGGCTGCCTCCAGTGTGCAGCCTAAGGCAATTTTCTGAACTGGGGAATGAACGAGCTTTGTCTAAAAAGCTATTTTCCTCAAGTCCCCTGCTCAGAGGAAAGGGGTTCAGGGGGTGGGGCTTAGATGCTGGAAAGCCTTAGGAAAATGCCTGCAATAGGCTGGAAATGGCCTGTCGCACACCTCCACGGAAACATAGACAGCCCTGTCACGTTCTGTAGCCATCAGAGTGGACAGGACTGACAACTGGTCCTGGGTTGGCAAGGCAGCTGTGAAAGATGGAGCTGTAGAAGGGAAGGGAAACGAGTTGGTGCAGGGATCATCTCTGCGTACTGTGTGGAAGTATCACCTGTCAATTAAAAGCTGGTGACCTATTAGCGACAGGCAGGAAGTAGAAGGTGGGAGTTCCGGTAAGGAGATTGGAACTCTGGGAAATAGAGGTAAGAGATTTGCCACGTGAGCTCTGAGGAAAGATAACCAAGCATGTGGCAGACATAGAATAGGTTAAATGGGTTAAAATAAGTTACAAGCTGTTTGGGAAGCAAGCCTAGCAGAGGGCCGTAAGCGCTGTTAGTAAATAATAAGCCTCCAGGTGTTACTCTGGAACTGGGGTGCAGGTGGAAAAACTGAGGTTACCAGTGAGTGACTTATTGGCTGCCTGGGGTGTGGGAGGGGCGGGGAAGGGGAGGGCGAAGGAGGAGGGCAGGGAGTAAAGCCAAACAAGGGCGGTTCCTGGGTGAAGGGCCAAACAAGGGTCTGGAGGAAAACGGACTAAAGGAGATGCGTGGCGAGGATAGAGAGCACGCAGAGGCTCAGAGACCACCTTGCTTAGCATTCAGTGGTGTAAGAGCTGCATGACCGAGGTAGCCTTAAGAGCGATGGATTCAGAGTTAGGGATTGAAGATCCGTGCGCCCTCCCAAACCTGTATGCTGAAGGCCTGGCTCTGATAATGCACTTGGAGGTGAGACTTTGGGGAGGTGACTAGGCTTAGCTAGTTAGGGTGAGACGTCCCTCCCCAGGAATTAGAGAAACAGGAAGATCTACCGGGCCCGGTGGTGGCACACACCTTTAATCCCAGCACTACGGGAGGCAGATAGATCTCTGGGAGTTTAAGGTCAGCCTGGTCTACAGAGTGAGTTCTTGGACAGACAGGGCTATGTAGAGGCTCTGTCCCAAACAAACAAACAAACAAACAAACAAACAGGAAGAGATAAGATCTTCTGCCCTGTGAAGAGGCCTCAGTAATGCAGCTGGCTGCACACTAGGAAGAAGTCCCTACCGGGATGCAAATTCCTCTGTCGCGATTACCTTGGACTTCACACCCTCTGCTACTGTGAGAAATAGTTGCTGTTTAGACTCCCTGCCAAACCCCAGCCCGCGGCGGTGGTGGTGCTTTGTTATAGTAAAAGGCATACAGATGATGAATAGGATTCGTGTAAAAGTGGAGTGAGATGCAAACTGGCCTGTGATGGAATTATGATGGTCATGCCGGCGACTTTTATGCCAACTTGACACAAGGTATGCAGTCCTCAGAGAGGAGGGCTTTTCAATTGAGAAAATGCCTCCCCTAAACTCAGGCTATAGGCAGGCCTGTAGGGCATTTGTTAAATAGAGATTGGTGGGGGAGGGCCCAGCCCATTGTGGGCGGGGCCACCGATAGGCCTTGTGGTCCTGGGCTCTGTATGAAAGCAGTCTGAGTAAGCCACAGGGAGCAAAACTTCTCCATGATCTCTGCATCAGCTCCTGCCTTCAGGTTCCTGAGCTGCTTTGAGTTCCTGTCTTTACTTCCTTCAGCGAAGGATAAACCCTTTCAAGTCTAGTAGACACGCTGGGGTATCTGTAAGAACTGGAGAGGGAGGAGGGAAGAGCCACTCTCAATGTGGCCAGTAGCATCCCGGGGGCTGGGGGGTGGGGGGATTGGCGTGTTCCAGACTGCAGAAAGGGGAGAAAAGAAGAAAACAGCTTCTCTCTTCCCCTGCCCCCTCACTGTGGGTGCAGGGTTACCAGCTGCAGCTGCCACGCCTCCCCATGTCCTTGGGAGACTGAACCCTCTTTTTCCCTTAAATTGCTTCTTGCTAGGTGGTTAGTCACAAAAAGGAGGAAGGTCACTGATACAGAAGTTGATAAGTACTTGGGAGATGGAAGAAATGTACGTTCAGGAAATGTTTTCTAAGTTCCTACACAGTGGATAAAAGATCATGCTCTCCTTAGCTTCACGCTTGCCCTGTGCTCAGGCTTGGTGAATGGGGCCGTCTTCGTCTTCTCTGCTTGCCCTGCCCAGGACCCGGGGATCACTCCTCTCTTCCTAGGCATTCTCTCAGTTACATACAGGCAGTTATCAAGTCCCGCTGGTCGTTACATCTGAGTCTTCTCAGCTTTACCTCCGTCCACCGTCGAATCCATCACCTGTACTGTCCCACCTTCTAAAGGGTCAACCTGTCTCTAAGTGTGTGTTTGTTCTAATTCATTCCTCTGTCTACAACATGGATGCCCTTTCAAAATCTCTCTCTCTCTCTCTCTCTCTGTCCTGACAATTTTTAGTGTTTACTCAGATTTTAGGGCGAAGGGCAGATTCATCTGCTGCTTCATGTCAGGCCTTCAAATACACCCACTCTCTACTTTCACCCTCTTCTGCTTTCTCTCTACCTATCCTCTGCATTCCTCACGTGGATGACTGCTTCTCATGCCAAGGGGATTTTAAGTGTAGGTATTTATATTGTTTAGAATGTTCGTTTTTTTCTACCTAGTGAAAACTTTTTTATATGTTTAGCTCTGTGTGTGTTTGAGTGCTTCTCTGTGTGTGTGTTTGTGTTTCTCTGTGTGTTTCTCTCTGTGTATTTGTGTGTTTCTCTCTATGTGTGTTTGTGTGTTTATATCTCTCTGTTTGTGTTTACCTCTCTTTGTGTTTGTGTGTTTATCTGTGTTTGTGTTTACCTCCGTGTGTTTGTGTGTTTACCTCTGTGTGTGTGTGTGTATCTCTATGTGTGCTTGTGTGTGCTTGTGTGTGCACATGCACCTTCTTCTCTGTGGATCCTGAGGGACAACCTCAGGTCATCTACTTTGGTTAGGAAGTGTCCTTACCTGCTGAGCCACCTTCCTGGCTCTGAGACTTATTTTTAAAAGGCAGTGTCCTGCTGTGCAGCCTAAGGTGGCCTCAAACTAGAAAATCTTCCCACATCGGCCTCGCAGGAACCAGGATTGCAGGTGTGTGAGCTCCACCACGCCTGACAGCTGATGGAACCTCTGTAGCCTCTAACAGATTGGCCATGTGTCACTTCTCTCTCTGAGCCTTTCTCTGGCACCACCTCAGAGACTTAGGCACCTCTTAACTGCAGAGTCTATCACAGTCCTATCTCTAACCTCCAAACCCTGCAGGAATCCCGGAAGGACAGAGGTAGACGATAAGTTTGAATGATTGTACTTCTAGCAGCTGTGTGTGCGTGCATGCGTGTGTGTGTGTGTGTGTGTGTGTGTGTGTGTGTGTGTGTGTGTACATAATCACAAACATTTCCAATTAATTAAGTATAAATGCAAAGATTAGTATCCTGTTAAATGTTAGCAACTGACTCATCCTGATAAGATAAAGAGAAAACTTTTTAATGACAAATGAGACAGAAATATCATAAATACCTTGAAAAGCAACGCTCGATGATAAAAGATTCCCTTCTTGATGTATCCAATTGGAACGACATTGGATTTCAGTTGAAATTTCAACTCACTTATATGAAGTTCCCAGCTGAAATCAGCTAGCTTCTCCTTTGGAATCTTACCGCCCATTTTATCTGCCACATACCTGTGCTCATTGCATTGAGATGAAAAACAGTTTTAATCACTTACTTTGGATGATTTTATATATATATATATAATTGCACATGCAAAAACTACACTTCATCTGGTTTTTATCTGTTTTACTTAAAAAATAAATATGCCTGCAGGGAAAAAAAATCAGCATGCTTACTGTACTGAGACAATCACAAACACATATATAAACTGGAATCCTGGTGATTTGATTCAACACAATGCAGAAATTAAAATAGATAGACAGAGTGAGAAGGAGAGTGAGGGAGACGGGGAGAAACTCACTTGGCAAGAACCTCAATCTGTTCCTTAATGTTGGTGATGGGCAGGATTGACTTGGTCACCTCGAGTACATACACACAGAACTCAGGGTCCGGAGGAGGGTACCACTCTTTCTCAGGGCTGCCTTCCGTGAACTTGGGCACTGCTGACAGGACCTCTTCTTCCTCTTTCACTTTCTCTTCTTCCTTTTTCCCTTTCCCTTTCCTTTAGAGTGAGCAATAATAAAATCCCATATTCTGTCGGGGAAATGGTCAAATACTAACTATGCTCTGAATCAGTCTGAGAAGCATCAGGGCAATAAGGAGAAGGTAATCGGGGAGGGAGATTAGTTAGAACAAAATACAATGTGTGTATGCTTGTATGCAAATGCCATGACAAAGCTCATTATTTCGTATCTATATCAAAAGTTAATTTAAATTAAAAAAAAAACAACAACTAGAGACAACTCAAATGTCCTTCGATAAGAGATGGGTATATAGTGTTAAGACCATACAATAAAATACTGGTTAAGAATAAAAAGGGATAGACTGCTAATGCACAGAACAATTTGGAAGCATCTCAAAGGTCTTATGCTGGCTGGAAAACATCAGTATCAGATGTATCACACCAATGATCCCATGAAAGTCATTCTTGGCTGGACCTGGTAGTCCATGCTTTTAATGCCAGCACTCAGGAGGCAAAGATAGGCAGATTACTGTGGATTCAAGGCCAGCCTGGTCTACAAGTGAGTTCTAGGCTAACTAGGGCTACATAGTTAAGACCTTGGAAAGGCAAAAATAACAGAAAACCACCACCAAGTCCCGGCATCCGGAAGAACGAGCGAGCTGCGATATCAGGGCAGGGCTCTGGGATGGTGGAGCTCATTTCTGTGTGTCAGTGGTTACATGAATTCCCTCTTGAAAGTTCTGTAGCACTTTAAACAGAAAGCAGTTTCGTGGCATGTTGATTTAAAACTTTGTTGCTTGTATCATTTTCCCTTTTTGTTCGTTCGTTCGTTTGTTTGTTTTTAATATTTTTTTATTCTCTGTGTAGCCCAGGCCATCCTGGAACTCACTATTTACACCAAGCAAGCCATGAACTCAGAAATCTGCCTGCCCCCTGCCCCTGCCTCTGCCTCCTAAATGCTGGGATTAAAGGCGTGCACCACCACCGCCCGGCTAATTAAAAACTTTAATTGTGCTGGGCACTCTGCCTCCATCTGCGTGAGTTATCATTCACTTTTACACCAATTATCCCTGGCATGGTGGGTGGGAAAGCTTGCTCTTCGCACACTTCCATTGGCTGACACTAGGCACTGGCTGCTCAATTCCTTGAATCCATTTTCTGCTCTGCTCACCCTTCCTGCAAACAGCTTGTCCTAAACCTTTGCCCCACCCCCCCAGACCCATATGCTATAATTACTTTCACTATCTCCGGCTAATAGATAATATCTTCTCTGTCACTGGTACTCCTTGGGATTACTTTTCCAGCCTTTTTGACTTTTTTTTCCAAGGGATGGCACTAGCAGAGAGGGGCGGAAGGGCTGACGGAAGAGCAAGTGACTCTGCCTTAGGTGGTGCTGTAATAAACGTCAGGGCCAAAAGCAACTTTGGCTGGGGAGGAAAGGGTTTTTTTTGGCTTACATCTCTCAGGTGACACTCCATCACAGAGGGAAGAAGTCAGGGCTGGAACTTGAGGCAGGAACTGATGTGTAAGCCATGTAGGCGTGCGGCCTACTGGCTTGCTCCTCATGACTTGCTCAGCCTGCTTTCTTATACACCCCGGGACCCCAGGGATGGCACTACTTACTGTGGGCGGAGTCCTTCAACATCAATCACTGATAAAAAAAACATATCCTTCAGACTTGCTTACAGGCTGATCTGCTTGAGGTCATTTTCTCAACTAAGGTTCTGCCTTCTCAGAAGACTCAAGCTGACTGAAAACCAACTAACATAGCCTCTGAGAGGAAGGGGAAGTTCTCCCTAGATTGTCACTACAGCCCCTTTGCAAGGAGTTCAAAGAAACTTAAAGTAAGCAAGAGTCTCGGGCAAGGCTCAGCCTTCCCACTTCACAGCTGACCCACACTCCAATGGTCCCTCTCTGTATTTTCAGCCTTAGCAATTTTTTTCTCTTAATGATTGTCAAGGGACAACTGCAGTAAATAAGAGTCTTATGGCAGACCACTCTTTGGTGAACGAATAATCATGTGGGGTCATGTCAAGAGGCCTCAGGAGGCCTGTCGAAATATGCTTGGGTGGTATTGGGAGGGGGTATTTCAGAATTAATAGACCAAGTCTCAGGGGTCCAGGTAGATCAGAGCAGGACAGCGTGGGCGTCCTAATATTCCTCAGCTCCACCACAGACCTGTTCCCCAGCTCCTAACCCTCTAGTTACAAGTCTCGAGACCAGCTGTAGCTCTGGGGGACAGGGTCCTAAGTGCTTCTGTTGCTCTTTCCCTCTTTCTGACTGACCTCAGTTCTACACCTCAAGTTTTCTAGATGACTCTGTCACCTAGTTACTAGTGGTGTGTTAATAAGAACGTCAGTTTTAAGGTAAAGGAACTGTCTCTTTAGCTGAACGTGCCACACCCTTCCTTGCATGCACGGAGGCAGATCTTTTGTTCTATGTTCAGGAGACTAGACTCTCACAATATTAAGGTTAAGCAGTAGATCTTACTGAAACAATTCATTACCTAACTGGCAGGAACTTAATTTGTTCCAGATTCAAACAAGCCAAGAATATGGGGCTAACCTGGGACCAGGCAGGAGCAGCACCTACTTTAAGTAATTCTCAATATTGGCTTTATGTTTCAATGAAGCAAACTGGGGGTGGGAATTATTTATCTTTACCCATTACTTACCACAGAAGGTAAGAGGAACAAATCAACTGAAGTCTACTTTTCTTTTTACTATTTTGAAAAAAAAATCAAAGATTCCTTCAATTGCTATTAGTAAGTACAAATCATTTTTTTTTCTCCCCACCGCCACCCCCAACTTTTTTCAGACAGGTAGTCCAGGCTGGCCTCCAACTCTCTATGAAAACTAGGGTAAGTTTGAACTTCGGGATCCCCCTGCTTTCACCTCCTGAGTGCCGGGATTGCAAGTGTGAACCACCAGGCTGTACTATGCCCTACTGGGGATTAAACCCAGGCATTTGTGCATACGAGGCCAGTACTTTGTCAATGGAGCCCTCTCCCCAGAGCCAAATAGGATTTTAGAATACATAAAACCTTAGCAGCACAAAGCACACCACAAACGTTCCAACCACAAGAGCTATATCTCTGTCTCCTGCTTTGTGTTGCTTCTGCCCTGAGGGTAGGGGACACAGCCAGGAAAAGGATGGAGAGAGCGCCAACAGGAAAGGACACAGGAAAATGGCCTGCTTGCAAGAAGCTAAGCCCCCTCCCTCCCATCCCCCACCACAGGGACACCAGTAGCTGAGGGCAGCTGCTGCCTCTGTTAGCCTTTGGGAATGAAAGCCATTACAGTCCTTGATGGTAGTAGTTACCAGGGTAACCTGGTTCATCCAGAGATGGGAGAAATTCTGGGTAAAAATGTCAAAGACAGCACAGAATAAAACAAACACTTAAGTTACAACTTGAGGTTTTTGCCTCATTCAATACACAGGATTCAAAAGTCAAACTGCTCTCATAGCAGTGCTGGGGTAATGACGCTTGCTGGGCAAACTTTATGGCACCAAGCTATGGAAGGCCTGAGGGGCAGCTACTAACTAGGAAATGTTAGGTGCTAGGTTGTGGCTCAGTGTGAGTCCTTGCCCACCCTGGAGACCCCAGGGTTCCATGCCCAGCACAGAACAAACAAAAGCAATCTCTCCCTTTCTGCACCCTGGCTGCATAATCACAAGTTGTCACGATTTTAACTGGGAGAAGAAAACAATGAGTTTCCTACCTCGTTCCTTTCTCTTTGGTGACACCTCTGCTAAGGACAGTGTTCCGTCCTGATGCAGGCTCTGATTTTTCTTCTGTGGGAGATCCAAATCCAGCACTAAAACGAAAACTATTTTTCTTTTTTGTCATTTGAAAAGAACATGGCTTATTCTAGTCACACTAACTGCGCTGACAGGTGACATTTTAAAGATGTCATTAGAAGGTCCTTTCTCTTCCATCATGATTGGGTTCAATCACTACTGCAGTCAGGGTCTATTCTATCCACAGTTTAGGGAAACTCAACCTCTACCGAGGTTCCTCCATGTCTCATTTCCCCCAGTCATCTTTGCCACATTGGCTTACAAAACAATTATGCAGCTAAATTAGCATAAGAAGAAAAAGAATTGATTTACTAAAATCTAAAATTCTAAAAACAAAACAACCCCCGCCCCCAACTTTCCAACCACCTAGGCAGGTTGGTCAAGGGTTGGCAGAATGTGTCCTTACTTGGCCTTCTCCTTGCTTGCCCTTCTTAAGGAAGATGAAGAAGAAATGCTTCGTCCATAGCCAACTTCCGACGATTTATCCTCCATAGATGGAGGTGGAGAGCTAAAACATTATACATTTGAAGTTAGTAACAAGCTAAAAGTTAGTCAGTGCTAACTTTGTCCTGGAAAACAGATTTCTTGGAAAAGTCATATTTGCAGAATGGTGCCATATTATTTTTAAAGGCGTAAGGAAGGAGAAGTTAAGACAAAACTTTCCCCAAGTCTGGCATGGATATGAAATGTTGAGCTGGAGGCTTGGGCCGTAGCTCAGCTGGCAGAGGCTGGCCTGCCACTCACAGAGCCTTCCATCTGATCCTCTTCACCACTTGTATCATGACGGGTGCTGGGCACCTATAACCCACTCAGTGGTGGAGGCAGAAGCTCAAGGTTATCCCCAGCTACAGGAGGAGATGAGGCTGGCTCGTGCTACAAGTGACCCAGTTTAAAAAGCCAGAACTCTGGAAGCCGGGCGTGGTGATACACACCTTTAATCCCAGGACTTTAGAGAGAGGCGGGTGGCTGTCTGTGACTTCAAGGCCACCCTATACTACACAGTGAATTCCAGGCCAGCCAAAACTGCATAGTGAGACCCTGCCTTTGTCTTAATGCTCCCTGACTTTTTAAGAGATCCCATTTAGTCATTCTAAATATGAATGATGGGTACGCATTTCTGGAGATGTGTCAATATTTGCTACACTTTACATTCTTTGGTTACTTTTCCAAATCCACTGGAAATTGCTAGCATGGAGTCAAAGGACAATATGAGATGGTCCATGTCAGGCTCGGTTTATGGGCCAGCTCTCATTTCCACGGTGACAGCTCCGGCTGGGAAGATTCCATACTGGGAACTTTGTCTACTTGCACAGTGACAAACGCAAACTGCACACTTACCTCCCTGCAGCCCCTCCCCCCAACAACTCACGTGTCAGATTTATTGTTGACTAATAGAATAGCACGTTGATCATTCAGCTCCTGTAAGCACAGCTCCTTCAGTGGCAAAAGTTTGGTGCCAGGATTTATCTGTAAGATAATGCGAGCACAAAAGCACGTTCTCTGCATGTGTTAGAGTTTAAACATGAACCCTAATAGAAGGAGTTCTTGATAGTTTGAAGGATTTAATTCATTTGTGTGCACACATACTGTAGATAAATAATAGAGAAACCAGATAGATGCTTAGATGGATAGACAGACAGACAGACAGACAGATAGATAGATTAGATAGATAGATTAGATAGATAGATAGATAGAAGATAGATACAGATGGATAGATAAATTAATAGATAGAAGATATATACATACACAGAAGATAGATACATAGATATATAGACAGACAGACAGACAGACAGGTAGGTAGGTAGATAGATAGATAGATAGATAGACAGACAGACAGACAGACAGTCAGACAGATCTCTATACATAATTAGATATGGAAGCCAGAGCTTGCAGACACAGTCCTTTATACCTACATTCTTTGCTGGTCTGCCCTCAGCTATTCCTTATCATAGCTGTTATCACACTCTATGGAAGCATTTGTTTCCAAAATCTAACTGTACACTCTAGGGAGGCCTGTAAAAAATACCTAAGGGCTGACACTGATTTCACAGTGTCATGGACCTATCTAAAGAGAAGCTGGGGCTGGAAAGATGGCTTAGCAGTTAAGAACCCTTGTCTCTCTTGACCTAGGTTCAGTTCTGGGAACCCATGTGTCATTTACAACTCTCTGTAACTCTTATTCCGGGAGATCTGGTGCTCTCTTCTGGCCTTCCCAGGTACTGGGCATATATATGGTGCACATGCATACATGCAGGCAAAATGCTCATGGATGTAATAAGAAAGGGGAGAACATTTCATAGGGTCCCACTTCTAGAGAAAGAACATCAGTAAACTAATCACTGCTGGGAGACAGGAATTCATCTTTCCTAGGGATGAGCCCCCTTACTGGTTTCCAAGGTAGGTAGGATGGTTCTCTCTCTCTCTCTCTCCTCTCTCTCTCTCTCTCTCTCTCTCTCTCTCTCTCTCTCTCTCTCCCCTCTCTCTCCTCTCTCTCTTCTCTCTCTCTCTTTCTCCCCTCTCCCTCCCTCCATCCCACCTCTCTTCTGTCCTTCTGCCATTATGTCATCCATCTATCCATCCAGCCATCATCCAGCCATCTGTCCCTCTGTGTACACACATATCTATTTTTATATAACAACAATAATCAAAGAAAAAGAGGATCCAAAATTGAGAGTGGAGGGGCTCAGAAGGGGGTTGAGGATAATTTTGTCAAATTTTGTCAGCCTGAAAGAAAAGGGCGGACTAGATCAACTTCTTAGTCTCCTTGGGATCAAGGAACAGGTTTCATTCCTATCTAAGATACTTTGGTGATCTTTCCAAAACAATGCAAAGAGGTCCTCTAAAACAAAGACAGATCCTATTACTCTCCATTTCCCATTTCAGACTGAGACCTTATAGTAGTCTTCAAGAACCCTAATATCTGGGCTCCTTTACCCATCTGCCGTATGCATAATACCATCTTTTATTCTTCCATTTTTATCAGCTCAGTTTCCATGCTGCCCCCATCCTGATATTCCTCAAACATGCCAAGCACATTTACCCTTGCTCCTCTGCCCAGAAATCTCGTTCCCAAAGAGCCCCCAAGCTAACCTTCCCCACCCACTCCACGTTTTCGTTCAGGAACTATGTTCAGTGAGGGCTAGCTAACCACACTTTGGAAAACGACAGCCCTCAGTCCTGTGACCTCCTAGCTTTGTAGATGTGCTCATCCTGAGTCTGTTCTCACCTCCCTCACTCTGGCGCATTGCTGTTGTCAGTGTCCTCCCTGTCCTCCATGGGGGCAGACATCTTTTAGCCTTTTCACTCAGCTTTGTCGTAGTCAAAGCCTGTACCACCAGAAGCATCGTACTTAGGGAATGAGTGAATCAGAATTCTCCTTTGTATAGAATATTGTCTTAGTGAATGTCTCAAAGACTCAGGCCAGCATTTCTCAGTGTGTCCGTGTTCTCTGGTTTCCTGATCGTGTCCTTAGTTCTCCCAAAGCATCTGATGTTACAGTGGTTCTTTCAGAATGACTCGCCGTTGAACAAAATGAACTTTGGTTGAGGAGCAATTTCTCAGTGGTGTGTGTGTGTTGGGATGTTACTGAGACTGGGATTAACAAGCTGACTTAAACAGCAAGGAAAACAGAATCTAATTAAAACTCTATGAGGATACAGACATCTTATAGCCAGAAGTAGTCCAGGCTAAAGTGCTGATTTTCACATTTCTATCTACAAAAATATAGAGTATGTTTGGTGCTTATAAAATAGTAATGTAATGGCATCGTGATTAAAGGAAAAATCAGAGTAAAACACAAATAAATGCTACCACTTACCCGACCGTAATCATAGAATCCATCGCTGATTATGTTGCTTGAAGACAAATAGCCAGTCTGGCTATATTTCAGGGAAAGATTGTTGTTGAGCAATTTGTTATAGGCTGCCTCACTGAATTTATTTTTCCGACTTAATGATCGATTAATTTCTTCAAGGATATCTAAGGCCCTGTCGATAAAGTTAAAAAAATAAAATAAAATAAAGCTTGTGTTGTTTGCTTTCTCCAAGCCAAAGGACATTGAGTTCCCATTTATATCCTTTAAGCTCCTGAGCGAAGAATTGAGATGGAAAGCTGGGAGCCTCCTCTGTCTTTTTAAATGAGGTGAAACTGACAGAATTATGAAGACAAATCAGCACTTTCTGAGAACATAAATGCCACGCAATAACTCATATTTAAACAGTTGGTGGGACACGTCCTAGATAAATGTGTTAAAAGCTTGGTCATCTGCCTGTGGTGCTGTTGGGAGGTGGTGGAAACACTGGGGTATGGTCTAGCCGGAGGGAGGGAGGGGTATGGTCTAGCAGGAGGGAGGTGTGGTCTAGCAGGAGGAGGTGGGGTTTAGCAGGTGGAGGTGTGGTCTAGCAGGAGGAGGCGTGGTCTAGCAGGAGGGGGTGTGGTCTAGCAGGAGGAGGTGTGGTCTAGCAGGAGAAGGTGGGGTCTAGCAGGAGGGAGGTGTGGTCTAGCAGGAGGAGGTGGGGTCTAGCAGGAGGAGGTGGGGTCTAGCAGGAGGAGGTGGGGTCTAGCAGGAGGAGGTGAGGTCTAGCAGGAGGGAGAGAGGTCATTGGAGGTCTTGTGAAAGGGTTACCGGGACCCTTTCCCTTTTCCTTTTGCTCCCACTTTAGCTGCCAAGACAGAAGGATTTCTGCTTGGGTCCGTGCTCCCACTGTGATGTGATGCTTCACCCAGGTCCCAACGAACGCATCAAGACCAAGAAATCATGAGCTTTTCTTTTTGTAAGTTTCTTTCTCAGCCACTGTTACAGCAACAGAAAACTGAGAAAGTTTCTTTGGATGTGTCAAAGAAAAAAAAAAAAAAAAAACCCTTGTTCGTGTTTTGACACTTTAGTGTCATTTGAGATCATCTGCCGAGATTCCTCCAGCGTGGCTTTTTCTGATTACTAAGGCTTTGCCTCTCCCGAGGCTCTTAAGCTCTCACGTGAATTCCAGGCTTGTCTTCTCCAGTTCTGCGAAGAACGGCATTGGGATTTTGATGGCTATTGTGCTCGATCTATGGGTTGCTTTACAAGTGCTGATGTTTCACCGTTATTGATCATGATTCAAGGGCGTTTGCATAGCTCTTTTCTTCATCTTCTAGTGTCTTTCTGCTTCAGTTTCCTTCTTCAGTGTCTTAAAGTTTTCATGTTAGAGGTCTTTTATGTCACAGGTTATATTTATTCCTAGATTTTTTTTCAAAAAAATATTTTAAATGGAATTAATGTCTCTTCCATTTCTTTCTTAGCAAGTTTAATATTGACACACAGAGAACCTAATGATTTCTAGATGTTGGTTTTAGACCCTGCTAGTTTCTGAGAGTGCTTGTCATATCTAAGAGTCAGCTCTAAAAGTGCGTCACAGTTTTTCCGTGAAATATTTAGGATCTTTTGAGTTAAAGATTAAGCTGTCTGAAAAAAGGGGGCAATTCGACTTTTCCTATCCATTCATTTCTTTCTCTTGTTTCTCTAGCTAAGACTTTGTGCACTGTTGAATCTGAGCAGTCACTATAGCTGCCTATGTCTTATTCCTGATTTCAGAGCAAATGATTTTAGTTTTTCTCCACTTAGAAATGTTGGCTAAAGGTTTGCTGTCTGTACCCTTAATTCTGTTGAGGGATGATCCTTTCTTCCTCCTAATTTCTTCAGGGCTTTTGTCATGGAGGGATGTTGAACCTTATCAGACGCCCTTTCTCTAGCAGTAGGCATGGTGGTGTGACTTATAGTCCTCAGTCCGCCAATTTGCTGTTACACTGTACAGTCAGCAGAATTCTCCAGTGAGTTGGCCTGGCCCCGGCTTTTCTATCATTGTTCATTTAATGCAAAAAGAGTGCAAAGACCTCAGATTTAAGCAACAAAATTATATACTAGGAAAAATGCTTGGGAGTGTATGGGAACCTTCAAACTCCATTTCCTGCTACAATGCTTGAGAGAATACGCTCACCTGCAGCCTGTGGGGAGTGTGAACTGGGGGAAGGGTGGGAACTAACTACAGGTGTCGGGTGAAGGGGGTGGTGGAGAGTGATTATAAGAGGTGGTAGTCGTGGCCCACCCAGTCTATTTTAGCCTTGAGGCTATGCATGGCAAAGATGAAAGAGAACCATTGAGATGAACCGGAGAAGGAATGCGGAGTGTGCATAGCTAGGTGGCACCTTGGGTGCACACACTAGGGAGGGATGTCCTGACCCCAGGGTGGCCCTTCCTGAGTGCTGGGCTTATTCACAGTGCAGGCTCTGCTGGGTGCTCCTTGGACCTAAAAGGTCTGTTTCTCTCCGTTTTGAGCTAGACGCAAGGAACATCCACTCACCCAAGCCTGCATAACTCGACGGCCATCAGCTCATCGCCGGCACAGACCATCACAGCCCAGCTGGCATGCCTTCGTACCTCGTCGTTCTTGGAGTGCAGGAGCTCAACCAGGGGCTCCAGACCACCGCAGTTCCTCAGCTACAAGCAGAAACCAAAACTGACACATTGAGAGCATAGCAAGAGGCGTGGCGGCCCGCCGCTGTAATCTCGGTAGTCGGTGGCTGGGCCAGGAGGCTCCGAGTTCAAGTCCAGCCTGTATTACAGAGGAAGACCCAATTGCAAAACCCCAGGGCTGTCCTGTCGACATGGTTCATGGGTGGTGAGCCATGCGTAGAACCTTGGGTTCCATCCTCAGCAGGGCATGGGAAATAGAAAAAAAAAATCATACATTAGAAAAATCTCATTGAATATGCAAAGATTTCGACTGTTTTAGAATGTGCCAGTTTAGAGTTATTAAATTCAGAGGGAAGTCTGACAGTCTTCTTTACAAGAATCCAGTTTTCCATTCTAAGCTAAGAAAGCCAAGGAGAGTCACTGCATAGTTCCTCATGTCCTGAAGCATGGGGGAAACTCTGCGTATTCACCCTGTGCCTGAACACTGAAGGTTCATTTGGTCATGACAGACATAAATGTGTCCCCTTACTGCTGAAAGTGACTTTGTAACAGGTGATAAAAGTGATGTTGTTGCTGTCACTAGGGGATGATGCTACGCCATCAAGCAGTCCCAGTGTAGTCACAAAGACTGTAACAAAAGGAAGCCAGGGGTGCCAGAAACAGGATGTGGTGGGATACACAATGCTGTGATCACCCTGAAGGTACCCTCCCCCCTCCCCCCCCCCTCTCTCTCTCACACACACACACACACACACACACCACTTGCAAGTGCACACTGGGATGATAGCTCACTGTTTCTCGGAGCTGGCAAACACTACTCACAGCATGCCACAGCCCAGGTCAGCAACAGAGGCAAAGCTTTGCTGGGAACAGTTCTGTAGAAAAGGGCTCGTGCTTTGTTATCTTTACCATGTAAAGGTTGGTTCTTTTGGGGGAATAGAGAAGGGAAAGAAGGAAGAAAGAAGCTGAATGGAGCTGTGTTATTTACATCATGAAATAATTTCCGGGGATGCAATTCCGACAAGAAAGGGACGATCTGAGAGTGTGCTTGTGGCCTTGTGTTTGAGATGCAATATTGCTTTCTCTCTGTCTAGAGAATGAAAAGAACATTCCAGAAGATAGAGCCAAAGGGAGTGTTCAAAGTCAAGAGACCATGAGGACCATGATCCACTTGCAAGCATTTTCAATCCAGACGCAGTGTCGGTAGATAGAACTCACTGGTTCGTTTGAGACATGGCATGCTTAGGATGCCAGATTCCTGACCACATTTATTTCTGGGTACAACACAAGATGTACTCAGAAATCTAATGCTGTGTGCTCTATTGGCAGAGAGCTAACTTATTGATTCCTCTGTCCATTCATTTTCTCATTCATTTAACAGCTACATGCTACACAGGCGTTACTAAAGTCAGGGATGGAGGCACGTATCTGCCACCACAGCTCTCGGAGGTGAAGGGGTGAGGATGGCGAGCCCCAGGCTAGAGGCCAGAGGCCAGCCTGGGCTCTGCAGTGAGCCCCTGTAAAAATAATACACAAATGAACATTATGTGCCAGGTATATAGTAGTAACAAGGACAAAGGGCAGAAAATTCTGCTCCTTTCCCCAAAGCTAGAAGGTGTTTATAATTTTTCCTTCATGGTCCATAAGATGTGGAGTATGAAGACAGGGAGAGACTTGGTGAACAACAGAAGCATAGAGAGGGCTCCAGCTAGGCCGGAGGGTTGGAGAAGGGACCAGTGGAAGATGAGGTGCTGAGCTGGCTTTGGGTGGGAAAAGCAGTTTACCAGGTGGACAAAAAAAGGTGTGTGTGGGGGACTTCCTTTGCATTCAGAGAAATGGAGGAGGTAAAGAAAGGGTGGATATTCACATGGACTTAGGGTGCAATGGTGTGAGGAGGGTATGTGCTGGAGGGTCACTATGGACAGGAAGGCAGAACACAGTCTCTGCAGAATCCCAGGCTAGGCAGACCCCTCTGCAAGCGCGGGATAGCATGGCCACGGCACTGTTGCTTGGCATCAACGGTACCAACACCTAGCACAGTGCCTGGCCCCAAGTAGTAGAGAAGTAAATACCCAGTGGCTAGCTGGATGCCCCAGGAGATGGCCGTGACAACAGGAGTGCGGATAGTTAGTGAAGCTTGGGTAGTATGCGCAGTTGGCATGACTCGGAACCACGTGCGCGGGTTCAGCCTCACCTCGATGCGGGCCTCCACGTCGCAGGCAGTGGCAGCCACAGTGAGCGCTGCGGTGCTCTGCACCACGGTGTTGGAGGAGCGCAGCGGGCCCAGCAGTGCGTGCATTACTTCGTGGTTCTGGATGATAGCTCGCAGAGGCTCTTGGATGGCCATGTTGGTCAGTACCGTGGCAGCGTTGGCCACGGCTCCGTCCCGCTTGCTCGACAGGATGTTTATCAGCGGGTCAATGGCATCTGCTTCTGCAGCAGCGCTGTGCACAACAGGGAGAAAGGAAAGTCATTCTCTCCATTTCAAGGCTGTATCTGCTGCGAGAAGTTTGCAATCTACTTTAGAAACAGGGAGGCTTGTCATGCAATGAACCCAGAAGGGGGCGCTACTGATCTAAGTGCAGTCTGAGGATTATGAGGGAAAGCGTGTGATCCTTTTAAGTGGTAGAAAAATGCATGACCAAAACGTTTTAGGACTCTTAAGTGTTTGTTCAGTTATTCAGTGAAGATGAATTTTAATTGTCAACGTGACACAATCCGGAGTCATGTGGAAAGAGTCTCAGTGAGGCGTTGTCTAGATTTGGTTGTGTGTCTTTGGCGAATTATGTTGACCCTGGTCATTGAGATGGGAAAATCTGACCGCTGTGGGCGGCACCATTCCCTGGGCATGGGATTCTGAATTATATGAGTGGAGAAAGCCACGGAGCACTACCATTCATGTATAAGTCCATAGCTGTGTCCCCTTGACTGTGGGTGTGATATGACCGGCCACTTCAGGTCTCTGCTGCCCTGGCTTTCCGAGAGAGTTGTACTTGACAAAAGGAGTCATGCGTGCATTTCGGCCAAGACAGGTTTATTATAATGGTTAAAGATGTAAAGCATTTGATGCAAGGAGCTGTATTGAAAAATAACCCTGAGTAATAAGATATATGGAACACACTGGCTCTGAAGGACCTACAGGGGCCAGATCTGCCAGAGCTATCATCTCAGCTACGGGGATAGCAAGGAGTTCGAGGCCTGTAGGGACTATGGAGTAAGTTCAAGTTTAGCCTGGGCTACTTGGTAAGACAGCCTCAAAAGAAAGGGCAAAAAGACAAAGGGGCCCGGAAATATGGCTCAGTTGAAGGACACTTACCTAGCACATGCGTGGCTCTAGGCTCGATCCCCGGCAACATAAAAAATCATACTAACAGTAATGATATCGTCCATTTACCTTACTCATCATGTTAGTACAAGTCATCACGACAGCAAGAATTATTGACACTTTAATAACACGGACGTCTCAAATGTAAACATCTCAAATTTATATTGGATGGATTATTTTTCATATAGGATTGTATCATAAAACCAGAAAAGCAGGGGGAGAGTAAAGTCACCAGTGTCCCAATGCATTTAATTTGATAGCCTCGCCTGAATCTGTCGACAGTGATGGACCAGTATCCTTCAAAACAGAAGTCATGGCAGTTGTTCTGTCCATCCATCCATCCATCTATCCATCCCACAGCAGATTACAAATGAAATTTGGATAGGGAGGCCAGTGGTCCCGGGGGAAGAGTAGGCGGTGATGTCCATAAAACCAGCTCAGAAATAACGGGAACAGGGCTCTGCTTTGATGACGGGCCCCAGGCCTGCCCGCCGCACCCTGGTTTATTAGGTTAGCCCTTCCAACACACTTGCTGCCTCCGTGGTGGGAGCTTCATTCCCATGCCTCCTCTGGCTCTGGGGATGCAGTTAACCCTTCCTGTGACATCTTCCTTTCTTTGGTAGCTGAGGGTCAGTGTTTAATTTCCTTTCCTTGGGGATAAAATAGTCTTTTGATACCCTTATGATAATTTCACTTCTAATGCCTTCTTATTGTTAACTGACATGGTGGCCAGGTGGCTTTAGAGCTCCAGGTCTTACCAGGAACGTCTCAAATTTTTGCTTATGTAACTTTTATGGTTCTGAAACTGAAATTTAAAAAACTTCCTAAAGCATTTGTATGCATGTCTGTCTCCCCCCAACTCCCAGTGTGTGCACACATGTTTGTGTGTGTGTGTGTGTGTGTGTGTGCACATACACATGCCAAACACAGAAACCAGGGCTTTATACACACTTTACCATGGAGCTACTTGACAACCCCTGGAAGCTCAGGTTCAACGTATGTTTCTAATCAGCACACACAGGAATCTTCTCAAAACGCCTCTTCTTTTGAATTACTTTTTGCAACTCAGACCCTTATGCCAATTGCTGCAAATCTTTAACCACCATAAGCTCACCTTGCCTAAAATGCACAACTCCTTTGTCAAATAGTGGAATTTCTTCTCCCCCCCCTTTTTTGAAAATTAAATAAAAAGCACACCTCACTTTGTTTTGTTTTCTCTCCAGCAGTAGGAGCTGGAGAGATGGCTGCTACCTGGCTAGAATGATGTATTATTCTTGCAGAGGACCTGAGTTCAGTGGCTCTAAACTAGCTGGAACTTCAGTTCTAGGAGACCCTCTTCTAGTCTCCTTGGGAACCAGGAGTTCAAGTGGTGTACAAACACATGCAGGCAAATCACATAAAATAAAATGAAATAAAAATAATTTTCAAAAAGAGCCCGTATTTATGGAAGAGGAGGAGGATGACAACAATGGAACTGAGAAACAGTGCATCGAGGCTAGGGATTCCTCTGAGGAACACCTGAGTTTTGGGCTTTTCTGCTCAGTGTTAGCATGCTCTGGTAAACATGTGCCTTGCTCGCCGGCCGCCACCTTCTGCCTTTGCCTTCAGTCTTTATGAAGACAATAAAAGAAGTGTATAAAACCCTAGCTGTTTAAAAGCCCAGAGTTGTGGTCCACAGTGTAAGACAGCTTTTACTGAGCTAAACAGCCTCGCAGTGATAAACCAAGCTTTCAGCCCTGGGAAGAAAGGCATACACTGGACTTGGGCCCTCTGCCTTTAGTTTGTGTTCTGCATAACTCTAAAAAGAAAATTTACTAAAATGAGCTTTGGCAGAAAGGGTGTCATCACGACCATTTTTTTGCCTAAAAACAAGCTAATTACAAGATCGGAATATAACACAAAATTTATATATTAAAACATTCTTTGCGTTCATTTTGTTTCTTTCAAACCCACCAAAGTCTGGTTTACTTTTTCCTGTCCCTAATGGGGACATCCAGAAACCGAAGGCTGTCATATTTTAAAAACATGTTTCAGTTTCCTTAACAGTACAGTATTATCCAAGCAAATGAAACAGAAGTCAAACTGCTGTATTCTAAAATCCAGAATTATAGGGCCATATGTCACCACAATAGTTAGAAAATATTTTCTGATATTTACCATCATCATTCATTGCCATCCAGTTGGAGTTTACTCAAATGAGTTTAAAGTGTAAAATTTAAAAATGAGCTGAGCAACAAACAGGGAGATGGATAAGAACATCTGTGTGTGTGTGTGTGTGTGTGTGTGTGTGTGTGTGTGTGTGTGTGTGTGTGAGAACAGAGGTGAGGTCTAGCAGTCTGCTGTATCCAAACTAACTAGGCACCAGTTACACTCCCTCCCCCAATCCCAATTCTTCTCATCTCCCCGCAATCCATCTAAATCCCACCTGATCCCCTTCTTCTGTAGATCAACACCGTCGCAGAGGGACACACATGCCCACAGTCCTTGCCTTTTAGTTTAAATTAGGATTTTTTAAAAGCGAAACCATGCAGCAGGTTTTCAGTTCAGGCCTTTTCCCAGGTTGGCAACGTATTGGCGTTTGCCATTAGTGCATTCCGTCTGATGCCCTACCCTCTTCTGTCCCTGCTTCTACCTAGCCCCTCCCCGGAACCGTACAGTGTGCTGTCATGAGGTGTCTGGTAGGTTAGGGGTATAAACTACATCAGGACTTAATTTCTGTTCTAAATGCCTCTGTGGGAATACAAGCGCATCACGGAGCATGGACCGTCCGTCAATCAGTATTTCCGGTATTGTCTGTCAATTCTAATATGCCTCATGCTATGGCTAACACAGTATTTTAAAATTATAATCATACTGCCTACTCCAAACGCTCACAGATTCCTGCCATTGGGATAAAGCCCGGATTATGCACACAGCTTCCAGAGTCTGGCCCGCCTGCTCCTGCCTCCCTCTTTACCCCACACCCACTCCTCCCTGTCCCTGCTGCTGTGCCTCACCCCAGGACATTTATACAAGCTCTTCCTATGCCCCCTCCTGTCCCCTCCCCTGGATAATCCCCTTTCACAGTTTGGCACGAATGGCTTTTCCTCAAGAAAGGGGCTCTGGATCCCCAAACTCAGTTCTTCTTTTAAAAACCTGAACTTAAACCTTTGCAAAATATACATAATTGTCGTGGTTCAGAAAACAATGTTTTGACACAGACGTTCGCAGCCAAACATAACAAAATGTGATTAGGTCACAATATTTGTCATGGAATTCAGCAGTTTTCACTAGTGTTCCCAAGACCTACAAACAAACAACAAAACAAAACAACCCCCCAAACCCACCAAAACAAAACAAAACTACAACAAAAACCAAAATGGATCCTAAACTTCACTAAGGAAAAATTCAATTACACACAGCGCATCAACGAATGGCCTACGGTGCTGTTTCACATTGGTGTGTTTTCCCCACCCCCCTGTGTCTCCTCCTGAAGAACTAAGGAGACTGAAGTCCTCCAACAGCTGTCCCACCCTCCTGCTGTGTTGCCCTGGTGTGACCCCCTGGTCAATCGCTGTGTCTCTCATGTGCCTCCAGCCGGCTACATGCATGCTTCTTAGAGTCAATGCTCACCCTTTATTTGGTTTGCCTCTCCAGTTTAAAGGAGACAACAATATTTTACTGCCTTGGATTAACTCAAGGCAGTGAAGAAAAATTTGAGGGACTTGACAAAGGATGACAAAGGAGCCGACAAACTGGGATGTCCACCACGGTTTGTTGTCTAGGCTGACCTTAAATCCGGTCCGTCCCATCCTCGCGGCAACATTTTTGTTATGTTGAGACAACTTTTGGATGAAGTTAAGGTAATGAAATTTTGCACCTTAAGCACAGGACATCTTAGGAATCTGCTCCATTCTCCACTCTCTCTGGAGCGGAGTCGCGGTCTCTGTGAACTAGGATTCTGAATGTGCCACCAAGGCACAGCGTTCGGTCCTGGGATTGGATCTTTCTGCAGGTTTAAGAGCCGTGCTCAACAGATCTGTAATGACTGGTTACATGAGTCAAGGGTGACCTTGGGCACTCTGGAAATCTGTTTAGCGGAGCCCACATGCAGGGTAATATGTGGAACCCGGCGGAACAGATGGAAATGCTGGCACCGAGAACCTTGTTTGTTTACAGCGACTACAACCACTCCCACCAGCGTGACATTTCATATGTCTCTGAGATTTGTCACACCGAGGCAGACATATTGGCACAGTCAGGCTACAGTGGTTGAGACAGGCACACTCAGCGCCGTTCAGGGTGGCACCTGTGGCCCTGCCAGCTGACAGGAGACCTGCACCGGTGAAGCGTGGTGGGACTTCTCCTGGTTACCAGAGCCAGAGCTAGACTGCAGAGAGTAAGAATCTGTGCTCCCTCTTCCTGCTTCTGCTTTTTTTTTTAATTTTTTTTTTTAAAGACAGAGCTAAGGATCACAAAAGCACTGCATTGGGCTGAAGAGATGGCTCAGGCATTAAAGGTGAGGCTCGAACCCGGGAAGACAGAGAGCGGGATGTGTTTGCAGAGTTGAAAGCAGGGATCACCTGGCAATGGCCCTCAGCTTCAGAATGCTGTGGCAATACTGGCGGCGAAGATTTCTTCTTTTAAATAATATGTAAAGAACAACTGGCTCTAAAGGGAGAAATCAAAATTGTAGGCGCATCCTTAAAATGAAAGATTGTAAGGTAGCAAGACAATTGTTACAAAGTAAAGGCTGGCCTTCGGTGTGGCTCTGGGCCTTCGGTGTGGCTCTGGGCCTTCTGTGTGGCTCTGGGCCTTCCGGGTGCACAGGTGCACTCTTCCTACCATCTCTCTGGTCTCTCTGACGTAGTAGAAGAACTTGGCAATGGGACACTCAAGTGTGCTGGCTCAGCCCTCCACGGACAGCACAAGGGTTTTTGTTACAGATTTGGAGGCAGTCAGTCAAAGTCTGTGGGAATCAAATGTAATTTTCTTACACAGAGGGCCAAGGAGTCTTTATTGACTTATCTGTTGGATCACAATTCTTCACTTCCTTACACATCCTCCATTTCAAAAGCCAGACTGCTCCACCATGGGTAATTAATGGGCAGGTCATGAACTCCCTGCCAAGGGAGAGAACACCTCTCTTCAGATCACATGGCTGACTTCTCCTAATAAAACAGGGACGAGGCTCAGAGCGTTTGGGTGCTTGGAATAAATGATTTCGCAGTTATCAAATGTTCCTGGTTAGCCTATGTGGAATAGGTAGGATTCCACAGTTGACAAAGATACAATTTTATGTTGTCACTAAGGACACTGAACGCTCAAGTGTGACTAAAAAAAAAAAAAAAATTAAATCCTCAGCACTGAGCTATGTCCCCCTTCCTCAGTTAGCTCCATGCAGGTTCCTGGGCCTCTAAAGACCCTAGGGTCATGCTCCTCTTATGACTCTGTGATATTTTGTTCACTTACGTGCCTGACACTGTTGAAAATCGTATCTGAGATGACTGAGGGAGGTTCGCTTGTAATACTGACACTTGAGAGGCCGACACAGGAGGACTGGGATAGCCTGGGCTACCGGCCATACCCTGTCTCAAAACTGAAATATAACAGTTATGTGTTGCCATCTCCCAGACTGAGTCTGGGAGGTCCCCAGGGCCTTTTTGTCACCACCTACCCCCCACCCCCAAACACAGCATCTCTACAGCTGGAGCAGCGCCTTACTCACAACTGACCCAGAAGGAATGAAGGGAAAGTAGTGACAAGATTATCAAAGGATCCTAAGCTTGGAGATGAAGTCATAGATAAATAACAAAATGTCATGATGGGGGGAAGGCCCTAGATCCCCTGTACAATGTCATCTCCGGAGAGGAAAGACTATTGGAAGGGTCGGCGTGCCTGCTACACTGAGCGGGCTGAGAGGTACAAACCAGGGGTCCGTCTGCATTCCGTCCGTTATTTCCTAGTTGTTAAAGACACAATTCAGACGGAAGGAAAGCATTCCTGAAGGCGTTGGCAGCTGGCACAGGATTAAAAACCCTGGCTGTGTGACCGTTAATGCATTCTATTTATTTTGTTTTGTCTCTTTGCTTGCTTGAAGCCTGGTTTCCCATAGCCCAAGTAGGCCTCCAACTCACTCCATAGTCAGAGATGACCTAACACTCCAGATACCTGTCCCGGCCTCCCAGGTGCTGGGACCACAGCCTCAGAGATGACCTAACACTCCAGATACCTGTCCCCACCTACAAGGTGCTGGGACCATAGCCTCAGAGATGACCTAACACTCCAGATACCTGTCCCGGCCTCCCAGGTGCTGGGATCACAGCCCCACACTTTCATGTCTAGAGGTCTTTGTTTTAAGCATTCCAACGTTTTTCAGAGGACAATGTTTTCAGAGTCTGTCTTCCCCTTCCAAGAAGAGCAAATGTAGAGTCTGTTTGCTTCGCTTTGTTGTTGTTTGAGAAATGAGAAATGGGGAGAGGCTGGGGAAGATCAGAGGAAAGGAGAGAGGAGCGGGGTCTGGGACGGAAGACACAGATTGACTTCACGAGAGCAAGATACTATCACGTTTGCTGAACAAATGTTAAGTGGGAGGGTGAGCAGCAGGGGGGGAGAGAAGGAACCCCGGGCTGCACAGGGACACAGGGACACAGAGACAGGACAGGCTGTTGTCCCGGGGCGCCTCAGTGTCCCGCCGACCTCCGGGAACCTGGGGAAGTAACATGCCTCTACTTGCTCATGTGTAACGGGAACAAATGTGCACGACAGTGACAAGGACATTCCTTCACACATAAGACTGCTGTAGGATCCAAGGATCCACACGGCTGGGAACTTAGCTAAATGTTTGCCCGTAACTGCAGCGACCAACAGCCGCAGGATTGACCACGGCAAAGTATGACCATATTTCACCATTTGTATGTGTGTGGGAAAATCATCCTTTTCAGATCACCTTTCAGCCAGACAGCTCTGAAATAAACCTGCAGGGTTACAGCGGAGGCAGCTTCTTCTGAGATCGGATCTGAGCCTTTCCATGTAGTTACAATTAATGAGCAATAAGGGCCTATTCCCAAGTGAAGGGGGAAAAATGTAGGTAATGATTAATAATATGAAAAGTCAAGGGTGGATACAAAATAATGTGTAGGTTTAAATAGGCTTCAAATTAAAAGAGAAATAATCTGAGGCTATCCAATCTGTTTGATAATTTCCTGTGAAAATCAGTAATGCCGGAAACCAGACAGTACTAGCAACTTTAAAATGTTATGCAAATATCAGCCCCGCTCTGTAGGTAATAAAGGCAGCACGGATAATTTTCTAATTGAACATTTTATGAGATTCACTGAGCCTCAGAAAACTGGTAGCTAATCAAATTCAAAGTGTTTGTGGAGGTCTGGCAAGCCTCAGCCGACATAACAGGGATGGGAAATCAGGCGGTTTTATTGGAAACTCAGGTTTTCCATTCTGGGTGCTTTTTAACTTCAGTATGACTCCCACCCCACCCCCAGCCCAATAAAAGCAAAGTCAGGACAAGATTCTTCTATGCAGACAGGAATAGAGGCACTATGGTTGAATATAACAGTCATTCAATAAATTTGGATGGAAGGAATGGGGTAACCTCACAAGAACCCCCTGAGGGCTCTTCCCATTGGTCATTGTCACACAAAGGACTTTGATTACTTAATTTGGTCATTGCAAATGTGTGTGTGCACCACGGCTTGTGTGTGCAGCTCAGAGGGCAACCGTTGAGAGTCAGGTCTTTCCACCGTGTGGGGTGGACCTGAGAATCGAACTCAGGACATCCGGTTTCGTGACAAGGGCCATTACCCACTGTCCAATCTCAGACGCTCTCAAAGGACTTTTAAAGTGCCAAGCTCTTTGAAATGGTCTCCTTCGTTTTAAGAAAGGATGATCCTTCAAACAAAAGCAGCCCTCCTAAAGCAGCCCAATGTTATGTTGCCTCTCACTTGTATTGGGAGACCGCCAAGCTTCTAAAATTTTACAACGAATTTAAACAAAAAATTAAATAATCCTTTCTTTTACAACGGGATTCATCTATTGCTCAAACGTACTGCGTTTGTCCCTCTGAAAACACGGCGAGGCAAATATTCAGCCACTGATGGAAGAAGAAAAAAAGAGGTATCAAAACATTTTGAAATGACTGCACCTCGGAAAGGGACAAAGACAGACACAAACATCTGCTAACCGTGTATTTAGCAGTAGAATACTATCACAACGAAATGCTTTCCAGATCACAATCTTTTAATAATGTTCCAAAAATATTATTTTAGGCTCGCCAGAGTGTTTCAAATTAAATAAGTGTGTGTTTCATTAAAACACGGCGCGCTCGGTCTATTTTTGCCCCTCCCCCAACTCCCTCCTGAGCCGCCACTAGGGGGCAGTATGAAGACGCGGTTCTTGCCGCTGTGGGTGAAGGGAAATCGCTCAGAAAACCTATTTCTTAAGAAAAACCCTACGCGACAAAGACAATAACTGCGTGGCTTCAGCTTTAGGTCCGACCCATACATCAAGCCCTATGTGCTGAGTTTGCGTCTTTCGTGGGTCGTTTCTCAGTCCAATGTTTCTGTAAGGATTTTGAGTCCCACGATTACTTATCCTAAGTGAATCTGAGAGCTGGAGAGCCGTGGGTCTAGACAAAGTGATAATTTTTCCTTAAAGGACTATAGTAAACAACTACAGCCATCTCAGAGAGGTGTGCAGCGCCCCTTCCTGCAAGAGATGACGAGGGAGAAGGGAAGAATTGGTATTTGGCCTCTTTTAACAGATGTGTTTTGTTGAATTCTTGTCTTCAAAATAACTGGTCGTCACTGTTAAAGCCATCATTCTACAAGAAAATATGGCGACTCTATGGATAATCAGTCCCACGTCTACAAGTTAAAAGGTATACAAAGAAATGGTAAAATAAGTAAACAGTGTATTATGTTACCAGACCCACAACCAGCTTTATTTATTTGGGTGGTGATTTTTTTAAAGCATGAACACACACACACCCACACACATACACACGTACTTACAGACTTTCTACACTGACAGAGATAACACCCACTTCCGCTTGGACCATTCCTGACTGTGTGAGAGGATCTAGTGGTCACTGAGTCCTGGGTTTTATTGAGGCATTCCTGGGGATGTATTTAAATTTTTTTCCACATAATATATATGGTTTTCTTAGACAGGATGATCAACTAATAAATTTTGTAGACATTAAAGTGATATTAACTGTCTTCCTTCAGCTTTATTTAGTGGGTGAGAATTTTTCTGGGTTTCTCTACTGGTCAAGAGAAATTTTAATACAAATAATAGGAAATGATCAGTCATTCATATTGACAGAGATATACAGTCAAAGATAGTCAAAAGTTAGCAAGGCACTCAGACATATGCATGCGAGGCTGTCTCTGCACAGAGCCCCTTCATCATCATCAAGGTTTGTAGTCCTGGCATAGGTCACACAAAAGTGGAGAAGTCCCTAGAGACTTCTGCTATTTCAAAGACTTAAGGTGGCCCAACAATTAATCAAAGTATTTTTAAGTGGCCAGTTATAGATGATACAATTCAGAAATGTCTTGGGTTGCTGCTTTTGTGGGTTAGTTGAGAAGCTATGCAGAAGAACTGCAAATTCCACAGGAGAATGGGAAGAAGGGGGTCTTTAAAACTCAAGGGTCTTTAAAATTATCTTCATGGAGCTAAGGTTATGGCTATGAAGAATCAGGGTCTGTGTGGTTGAACACCGTTATCTGTGAAGAGTTTAACCTTAGTTACAAGTTTCCACTTTCTTGTAAGTATTAAAATGTTGTTTTCAATATTTATTTGTTGGTATTTACTAAAATTGTATCTTTAAAAGAGATCCCTTTAAAAATGTCCGGGTCAACGACTATATTCATTTTCAAATCTTGCCATGGCTGATCAATGGGTAAATTTAGTTTTCAGTGCAAAGGGAAATGAAGCATTACTGAATTCTTTCCATTCCTGGGGCAACTTTGAATCTAATTCTGGTCAGATCCAACAGATGGCAGTGATGTTATAAATTGTTTCAAATACTCTCAGTGCGTGTAGGATCAACTATTCAGAAGGATCATCCACAAATCATTTGCTCCGCACTTATATAAATTATTTAAGAATTTGAAATGATTAATTGGGCAGAAAAGTACAGGGTAAATAAAACATGAAATTCCACTGAAGATCTTTCTTACATCCAAAAATTAAATGGCTTCTCATTTCCAAAAAGCATTACACACAGAGAACTGTCAAGTACCAAGGAAGGAGCACTGTCCAAATTAGCCCAGGGTGGGGGGTGGAGGTGGGGGGGGTGGGAGTGGAGGTAGGGGTGGGGGTGGGGCGGGGGTAGGGGTAGAGGTAGGGGATGGGGGTGGAGGTAGGGGGTGGGGTAGGGGTAGAGGTAGGGGATGGGGGTGGAGGTAGGGGGTGGGGGTGGGGTGGGGGTGGAGGTGGGGGGGTGGGAGTGGAGGTAGGGGTGGGGGTGGGGCAGGGTAGGGGTAGAGGTAGGGGATGGGGGTGGAGGTAGGGGGTGGGGGTGGGGTGGGAGTGGAGGTAGGGGGTGGGGGTGGGGTGGGGATGGAGGTAGGGGGGTGGGGGGGTGGGGGCGGGTTGCCTATTCTCGCCTGGTTTTTACTGCTTCATCTCTTTTTTCATCTTCCAGGCAGGCTGGCCTCCACTGTCTCCTCCTACTTTATTTACCCACTTAAAACAATTTCTTTCTCCGCTCATTTCTAACAAGAGACCCCGGCAGGTCTTGTCTCTCATTCAGATAAGTACTTTGATTCATTGTTTCTTATTCATTAACCTTTATTCTGCAAAAAAACAAAAGACCAAAAGTAAGAACCCAGGGCTTCTAAGAGGGAAGCCACTGTTAACTGCTGTGGCTTCTGTGGTCCAAATTATGCGGACACGAACATCAGTTATCACTTCCTGTTTGAAGACAGGGCCACTGGTAGGCATATAAAGACACTTATCTCTTCTTATATGGATCTCTGGCTAGGAACTCCTTTGGATCACGATGTGGTGGTTATTTTAACAAACAGTAAAATGGACACTATGCTTACATGAATATAAATTGTTTGTGTATCTTAAGGTAACAAAATTATATAGGAGCTAATTATATTACCTACAACAGAACACACCTTTCTTGGTTTTTGTTCTCATACAATACTATATACTATTTTCCCTCATTCATATATATATATATATATATATATATATATATACATATATAAAATTTCTCTATCTGTGTGTATGTGTTTTAATTTAAACCTTTCTAAAATTAAAACTAACCAAACACTTAAAGCTGTATGCACATTTAGATTTTAGGTAGTAGCTTGTATTCTAAATATAAGTTTTCCTTATATTTAATAGATAGATAGATAGATAGATAGATAGATAGATAGATAGATAGATAGATTTGCGTCAGGTTCTGGTAGAATAACTGGAACTAGGAATAAAAACCAGAAGAAGCCACATTCAAAATGCTGACTTCCTTTGGTGACAAATGCTGTTCTCAGAAGACTAATGAAGGTAGACGGAGCCCATTCAAGAAAAGTGGTCTATTTCAAATACTCAATACTGAACATAACGTTTGGTGGGGGAAGTGTGTGTGTGTGTGTGTGTGTGTAAGAGCTAAGTCCATATTCTCTTTTGCCAATGTAATACTGGGTATAGGGTGCCCATAGAGAAAGGCGAGGGTATTTTAATTTTACTTAAATTTATTATTGGTCAATAATCTAGTAATGTTTTGTTTTCAGTACAATACCCATATTCTTTAAAAGGCTGATCCTGGGATCCAGATAGTTTCAGTTCTAGAGACTGAAGTCAGGAGACTTCATCCATTTAAACTTCATTCATTTAGACTTCATTCATTCATTTAAAACTCAGAGTTTTAAATGGGCCATAACGTTTTCCCTTTTAATGTGTTACTAGTTTTGTCTAAAAGTACAATACAATTCTTTTATTAAATTATCATTATGATGTCTTTATCATCTGTTACGTTTGAAAATGAACCACATCAAACACTACAAACTAGCAAATTCCTTGAAATTTGTACATAAAACAAAAAATCACCTCTAGTTTCAACCTCCCATTTATTAATGCTACATTTAATTTTCTTTTTAAACAAAGAAGACAATTCAAATATTGACTTATAATTCTCTCCTTCTCTCTCTGTCTGTCTGCCTGTCAGTCTCTCTCTCTGTCTCTCTGTCTCTCTCTCTCTCTCTCTCTCTCTTTCTCTCTCTCTCTCTCGTTTTTTAATTATATACCTACTCACACGCCAATTTCAAAGCAGGTTCCCGACTTGTCTTGGTCATGTACATTTCCAAGATGACATCTTGTATTTCCACAGATTCTGGTTGTAGAAACCCCAGGCTCTTCTGTTCAAGGACCTGGGGCTGGCTAAGTACCCCTTCCGTTATTCTCCAACAAGCCTCTGGAGCCGTTTCTTCCAGTAGGCTGCTTTCCTATTCGTTAGAAGCTGTGGCTACTCCAAGTTTGTAGAACTAGTGTTGGTCAGGTTTCCTTGGGGTACTTGACCCAAGCCCGATGGAGGAGGCAGACACTTCTTGAGTGTCCAGCCATCCGTGGCAATACAAACTTGGAGGTCTTTGTAGGTTTTGCTGGAGATCTGCAGTTTGCTCCGCCTCCATTAGTGAGTTCTCTTCCTCAGGTCCCCCTCCAGTCCCAGTTTACAGAGATGTCCAGGCTTCGCCCCTCCTGCAATTCCACGGCACACTAAGCTTCCCATTTCCCATTATGGGTGCATTTTTTTCTTTCTTTTTGCTTTCTTTTTTTTTTTAATATCTCATCCCCCTCTCCCACCTCCACCTTGTAGCCCCACTTTCTGGGCAACAGTGCTGTTCTAGATGCTTGGAAAGTATCG
Source organism: Apodemus sylvaticus (assembly GCF_947179515.1). Taxonomy (NCBI): domain Eukaryota; kingdom Metazoa; phylum Chordata; class Mammalia; order Rodentia; family Muridae; genus Apodemus; species Apodemus sylvaticus. The sequence goes on from NC_067485.1 coordinate 62,371,513, forward strand.
ATGAATCAATGAAAAAGATTGCTTCCTCCGTGGGTCTGGTGTTAGTGGGAGACAGAATGTAAACGCCAATCAGCAGGAAAATGGGAGGTGGTGAGAGAATGGGAGGGGCCGGTGGGGCGGGGCAGGGGTGAGAGCTGCAGTGTTGACTATGGCAGTTCTCAACACTGAGGCAAAGCTTTCCCAAGGTGATACTTTAACAGTGACTTGGCTTTCTAGAAAAACATCCTAGGCAAGAGGATTGTCCATCAGTCAGTTCAAAACACCTCGGGCAAAATACTTCTGCAACTGGAAAGCACTTCTAGAACATACTTTATGACCTGTTTTACCCTTGGTTGTCTTTTCCCAACAGTGTTAATTTGTCTGTTAATGAAGTAAGCTACATCTCATTTAGAGAACTTGGCAGGCAGACTGGAAATGACCTCTGAGAACCTAGAGCGTGACTGTGAGGAGCAACCCTCCCTCGCGGCTCTCATATAGCGTTGGATATGGCTAGTTACCTGGCCCTGGGGCTTCTGAGTCACAGAAAGGCAGATTTCGAGGGAATTTAGGGAGGGAAAGTTATGGAGTCAGCCAGCCAGGTCCATGCAGAGTGAAGGTGAATGAATTCAACCTGCCAATGAAAGGCCCAGAGAATCCTTGGAACCCCAGGATCTGCATTCATGGGGGCTGAGTGGCCCCTTGCTCCCTAAAGTTTCTCGAAAACATCACTATTGATTGAAAACTCTGCAGTCGCCGAGCATGGTGGCCTGGGAAGCAAAGGCAGGTGGATTTCTGAGTTCGAGGACAGCCTGGTCTACAGAGTGAGTTCCAGGACAGCCAGGGCTACACAGAGAAACCGACTCAAAAAAACAAAAAAACAAAAAGAAAGAAAGAAAGAAAGGAAGGAAGGAAGAAAGGAAGAAAGCAAAGGAAAGGAAAACTCTGCAGTCACAGGTTCAGTCCTGGCTCGCACTTCCCTTCCCTCCATCCCATCTCCCTGCACACCACGGCCTCAGCAGGAGTGCAGCAGAGTAGGATGAAGTGGTTCAGAATCTTTTCATTCAGACTCATTACAAACTGTTTGAAGTGTTACTCTGTGGAGAAATGAAATTTGAAAGGTCCAAAAAGCTTGAGCGTCCGTGGAACCATGTTTAAAGAAGGCATCTGACAGGCAGCACCCTGTTACCTGAGAAGATGGGGATCAAACGGCTTTAAACCTGAAAACCGTCCACAAAAGGGTCTGCACAGCCTGGCCATTTGCTAATGCTGCTGAGAAAGTCTCCCATCTACACATTATTGTTACAGGGAGGGGAATATGTTCTTAGTGAGAAGCAAGATGTGTGCTGGCCCAAGAGCAGATGATAAACTTGTTTATAACAGAGGCTATGCAATTTCATATTTAGGTCATAAAAATTGGAATAAAGAAAGCATTTGTCCCTTTGCAAAAAAAAAAAAAAAAAAAGTAACCTCAAAGTATGGTGGCAGGGTCTCCTCCTCTTCCTCCTCCTCCTCCTTCTCCTCCTCATTCTCTTCCTCCTCCTTGTCCTCTTCCTCCTCTTTTTTTTTTCTTTCTTTTTTTTCTCTTTTTGGTTTTTTGGATTTGGCTTTTTCGAGACAGGGTTTCTCTGTGTAGCCCTGGCTGTCCTGGAACTCACTCTGTAGACCAGGCTGGCCTCGAACTCAGAAATCCACCTGCCTCTGCCTCCCAGAGTGCTGGGATTACAGGTGTGCACCACCACCACCCGGCTCTCCTCTTTTCTTTTCTTTTTCCTGTTTGACTTGGTTTAGTTGAGTTGATTATATAGGTTACAAAATAGGCGTCTAACTCCAGAAAATGTCCCAAATGTGAGAATGAAAAGGCTAAATGCTCAGCCCTGGGTGAGATATCTGCTCCACCCCACCCCACCCCATCCTCCCCTTCACCCAGGACTCAAGGAACATTTCCTAGAAGGGCACAGAAAGGATGAAAGAGCTGGGGGCCAGGGCAGAGGGATAGGAAATGCTGTCCTCTGGACATCATATAGCTGCTGCACATGTGAGCCCACAGTAGCTGTGGTGATGTGCACAAAATCACACTGATGAAGAATTCTAGCATGGGGGGAGAAGGGGCTTCAGAGGTTCTAGCTGAGGAGCTATTGGCAGTTCATGGTGATAAGGAAGGGAGAATCAATTGCTCTTCTTTGGAAAGGGGTGGCCTTTGATAGGTTGTTCATGGCCCGGTGGATAACTCTACACCCATTCCCCTATGGGCGGCACTAGTGTGACTCAGTAGATAGACAGGGGAATGGATGGACTGATGGATAGCGGACAGATGGATGGATGGATGGATGGGTAGAGGGATGGAGAGAGATGCAGATAGTTGAAATAGGGAAGGGTATGAATGAGGATGCAGTCTTGGATGGCATTAGAGAGAGCAAGAGAGAGCTCTGGGAGGTGGATATGAGCAGGATACATTGTATCTATTCTATGAAAAAACTTTCAAGGATAAATAAATACTATTATTTAAAAAAAGAATTAGAAATTAATTTTAGTCACATCAAGGTTTGAATATAGGAGACAGGTTACCGCAAGGCTCACTCACAGTACTTACAGAGGTTACAGCATATTGTTACTTCAGTTACGAATTAGGTTAGAAATGAGAAAGTGTTCAGGCAGCTCTCAAATGCACCTGAACTCAGCTCTGGCTTTGCTTCCTTCCTTCACACAGAAAGCAATCAGAAAAACAAACTCAACCCCCAGCAGTACCATGGCTTCTGCTGGGAGAATATTAGTGAAATTGTTCCCTTCCAAAAAGGGATTCAGTGGACCTCAGGAAAGCCAGACTTATGCTAACTGATGTAGAAATAGTCAAAGGAGAAAACGTTTTTCTCTTAAAAGCATGCTGTCATTTCTGTTGGATCTGACTTTATAATTAATACATTAAGTGATTAACATTCTAGAAGGAGCTGCCCGGCGGCCTGGCAGGCTTCCTTACTTCTGGTTGACTATGGGGTCCTTTTTTTACTCCAGTTTTCAGCATCTGGCACAGACATACCAACTCTGACTCTCTCTCTAAAAAATATTTACCGTGGGGCTGGAGAGAAGACTCAGTTGTTAAAAGCACTTGCTGCTCTATCAGAGGACTGGGTTTGACTCCCAGTACCTACACAGAGGCTCATAAACTATCAGCAACTCCAGTCTCAGGGGACCCAAAGCCCTGTTTAACCTTTGAGTCACACATACCTGCACGTAAAACACTCATACCCACACAACGATAAAATAAATAAATCTAATATTTTAAATATTTGCTTTCAAAAAGTATTTTTAGCTCATATATATATATATATATATATATATATATATATATATATATATCAGAGAACACCAGATAAACCCCTTATCAAACACAAGGAGAAAAGGCCTCGTAGTGGGTGAGGAGAATCTCGCCTCAGACTAAATCACAAGATGAGGCGTGTTGTAGCTGAGAAAAGAGGCATTCTTTAGCTTTGACTCTGTATTTCTGAAGTGGAAGCTACAAAAGACAACAAAAATCTGTGAAAGAAATAGCTTCCGGAGCAAATCCGAAGGCAGCCCCTGAGAGGACTAGCTCCCTCCTATCTCCTTCCGGTTTATACAGAGCTAATTTATAGAGGCCGAACTCATATCAAGACGCCTGTACACTCTGGGGGCTCGGGAAAATGACTTTAGAGAGTAGGTAAGCCCACACGGGCCGCAGGGAGGTTCTAGTGTCACTGATAAAATGTTTTGCAGTAGTATGGCTGCCGTTTTCACGCCCTGCTTCCTGTGTCTGAAGCATTCTAAAGGTCAGCGCTTATTCCCCTGGATGCAATGCTGACCCTTGGCTTGGAAAGTGATTCCCGTGACCTCAGACAGAGGAGCATCCTTTGTTTTGATGCTTCAGCTGTTAGGTTCTCAAGGGGCATTTTATAAAATGTTTGTGTGGAGTTGTGTGGAGTAGACAAAGAGGAAGAAAGGTTAAGAAAATGGCTGTGTGAGGGGATTAGGGGGGTATGCCTCAAGTTAGGAAGGGTAATTTTAGCTAGAATGGCACGCGCGCATACACACACACAAACACACAGACACACACACACACATACTCACATGCACACACGCACACTCATGCATGCACATGCACACATATGTACACATGCAAAGAAAGATAAGAAGTAAATTTAGTTTGCATACCAAGTAAGAGGCAAGGAGGGCAAAGGATTATCTTACAAAAGCCAAGTTCAGGAAATTCCTGTCTTGCAAGGCTATACTACCTTCTGTGGAGAAAGGAACTTGCCCTTGGGAGTCCGACAGACCTGCATTCAGTCTCCGGCTCAGCTCTTTACACACGCACGCACCCTGGAAAGTTAGCTAAGCGTGCAGAGTCTTGGTCTCATTAGTGACGACTACTTAGATAACTATTTTTAAAAATGATTACAGAACACATTCCACACTGTTGCTAATCAGGAGAAATCCCCGGCTCCAGCCTTTCTTCATGTTTGCTGCTGCCTTTAGTTGAAGTTTAAAATGTTCCCATTTCTCTAATGCTTGCATCCTTTCTAAGTGGGTCTTTAAACCCTTTACCACTTATCAATTGTTTTAAATAATGTTGTCAGGAATATTTCTAGCACTGCTTACCGTCACTGGCATAGGAAGTGAAAGATGTAAGAGTTAACGGGGGAAGGGAGACGGTTCGGTTAGCAAGGACCGTGCTTGCTGCACAAGAATGAGATTCTGAGTCTGGATCCCAGCACCTGTGCACAGTGCCAGGCATGGTAGCACATGCCTGTAATTCCAGGGCTGGGGAACAGGAGCCAGGAGGATCCCCAGGGCTCACCGGCTTGCTGTGCTTCCTGAATCAGAGAGTTTCAGGTTCAGTGGGAAACTGTCTCTAAAAATGATGGGAATTGGGGCTTCAGACACAGTTTAGTGGTTAGCGTGCCGGCTGCTCTTCCAGAGATCCAGGCTTGATTTTCTACATCTACATAACTGCTCATAAGTGTCTGTAATTCCATTCCTAGGGGATCCAACACCCTGTCCTGGAATCTGTGGGTGCCAGGTACTCACATGATATATAGACATATAAGCTGACAAAGCAGCAAGACACATAAAATAGTAAAAATTGAATTAAAAAAAGTAGACAATGACAGATCATAATGCCTGGACTCTATATGTATCTGTACACACAGGCATGTAAACACACACACACACACATACAGAGGAACCGGCATGCACATACACATACATATACACATACACACACATACACACATGCACACACACATAGGAACAGAGGAACCAACACACACACAGGAACCGGTATACACATACTCATACACAGAGGAAACACACACACACACATACACACACATGCACACATCCACATACAGCAACCAATAGATACACATACACGCATACACACAGAGAGGAACACACACACACATAGAGGAAACGGCGTGCGGACACACACACACATACACACACACACAAAGTCTTAACTTGCTATCTGGGTATAAGGGTTTGTACAGTTTTTCAACGAAATTCAATATTCAAATTTTTTTGGTAGGGGACAAGCAAATCAGATAACTACTTTCATAAGAGACCCCAAAGAACCAAAAAGTCAGATTACCTAAGAAAATATGGAATCATCATAAAAGCCAGATGTCACAGCCAGGGTGTCCTGGCCCCAGTGAGGTTAGTGAACTTACTTGGCATTTGCAGGGCTGCTGGTTGTCAGGTTTGCCAGGGCCAGTGCGGCTGCCTCCCTCACCTCCTCATTGTCACTTCTGAGCAACTGAACTATCTGCGGAATCCCTGCAGGGCAACAAGTGTGAGTCGGTGACTCCACACTCATCCACACAGCCCCGGTGCAGTATCCACACAACCCCAGTGCAGCAACCTAGAAGCCTTCCAGAAATGGCGGCCTCTGGTTTGCTTACCCTGGGTGTTGAAATAGTCTTTGCAGCTTGCGCTCTCGCACATGGCTGAAATAGCTTGGGAAGCAGCAATCTTGGTCCCATCGCTGTCAGATCCCAGGAGGGTCACCAGGCATTTTTCAACCTCTTGTTCGTGAAAAACTTTTCTATTTTCAGCTTTCATAAACAGAAAGGAAAAATAAATCAGGATTTGCCTGGTAAAAGTAAACTTACTACCTGACAGAAATATAAGCCATTTGCTAACTTTCATGTCTAAATCTAAACTAAGGAAAATATGTACCTAGTTAACCTCCAGACCACAGCCGAGACTCCAAAGGGTTGATGGGTGTGACATGTATTCCACGTGGTAGGAAGCCTGTGTGGTGAGGTGCACGCACACACTCATGTCATAAGTGTTTAAGACACCTCACAAGCTGATTCCGCTCTTGGTGTTCACACGGACTCTCTCCTCACTAACCATAAGAGCTCAAGTATCTTCTATTATTTTAAATGTAAAACACAATATTAAGATGTGCCTACAAAGTACAGACTGGAGAAGTGGATACTTAAGACTTCCGGAGAAGAGCAGAGGGGAGGGGAAGGAAGAAATGAGTGCTGAGGGACAGTCCGACGCTTCTCGGCTTCCGTTAGGACCATCAAGTGTCTTTCCCCCAAATGATTATATGTGCTCAAGCAGCGAAGGCTAGAAAAAGCACTTTAATTACCATAGACACAGTATAAGACCACGTTGGAATAGTTTTGCTTTCTAAAAACACTAAGTCCACATCATGGTATTTGCTCTCTTATGAAATATTAAATTTCAAACCAAACGTGTGTGTGTGTGTGTGTGTGTGTGTGTGTGTGTGTGTGTGTGATGCTGAAAGCAGAACCTCAGGACCCTGGATAGACTAAGCAAGCAGTCTGCCCTGAAGCTTCCCCAACCTGAAACCTAAAGAGAATTTTCTGTTTTTGTTTTTTGGGTTTTTTGTTTTTTTTTTTTTTTTTTTTGGTCTCTGTTTTTTAAACATTTTTTCTCTTGTCTTAGGTTTTTCGAGATAGTGTTTGTTTATTTTTTTAATAAATGCTAATTTCATAATATACTGAGGGAAATATCTTGTGTCAAAGCAAAACATTAAATAGAATATTAAGATTATTTTTGCATTCCATTAATTTAAAATTTTTCATTCTATTTCATGCTGAACCTTCTACTATTTAAGGAGTCTGAAAACCTCAGTGTTGAGGACTGGGGCCATTGGCTGTAGAGGCTGCTGGGGAAGAAACAGATGAAAACAAATTCTTTTCTAAGATACTTTTGGTTTCTTTAAAACTGTTGGCTGTATATCTGATTCTCCGTTCACTGTCTTTGCGAAGCCTGAAGGGCATAATCTTGACAGAGTCAGGTTTTTGGGCTAGTGAACAAGATGGACTCTGTGGTCTGAGGGCATTAACATGGAAGGCTCTTCTGCCTCCAAACACTGACAGCACTTTCTATTACAATCTGCATGCGGGACTAATCAATTACTTAGATATATTTTACTTGAACTATTTTTTCCCAGATGCTTTCTGAAACAAAAACACTAAGGGTGTCTCCGTCGGAACGCTGAGGTCGGCCTTCTCCTTCCTTCTAACTATGATCCCCAGATTCTCTTCATAACACCCGTGTTCAGCCATGCTTGCAAAGACTTTCTGGCCTGGGCTCACCCATCCCCAGATGTGTCCCAAGAGGTCTCCAAGCTAGGTAACCAATCAGGAGGCTCAGTCTGGGAGCCTATCACTCCTGAACTTGGACGGGCTTCAATTGGTCAGAACGGGTGTTTCATTAAAAACGAAAAAGCTGGAGTTAATACATCAAAATGGCCTCTAAGATTTTTTTCCTCTAAGATATTTTTAAATTCACAAAGTCTTTATTAGTTTAAAAAAATGCTGGAGACTTTTTCCGGAGGCACTGACAATAGGAGGGAGAGGAGGAGGAAGAAGAGGAGGAGGAAGAGGAGGAGGAGGAAGAAAGGAAGGAAGGAAGGAAGGAAGGAAGGAAGGAAGGAAGGAAGGAAGGAAGGAAGGAAGGAAGGAAGGAAAAAGGAAGGGAGGAAGGGAGGGAGGGAGGGAGGGAGGGAGGGAGGGAGGGAGGGAAAGAAGATTGGTATAGTTGTACCTTTAAGCTTTCCCTAATGTCTCTGAATCAAGTCCTAAACAGATCACTTAGCATGGAGTCTATCGGGACAATCTGACAAGATAACACTAACCATTAATGTGAAAAGATCAATTTTTGAACACATATTTGTTACATTAAAAAAACAGTATATACAAAAGGACTGGAAAGATTTAAAAAAAATAATTTCAGTAAATACTGAGGGCAAGTAGATTTTTTTTTTTTTTTACAAAATAATTTAAATAAATACTGTGGGCAATTAGTTTCTCAGTCCTGCTGGGAATGTTCTCAAAATCCAGCTGTGTTCACCAAACCTCAAAAGTGCTGACTGCAGTGTGGCTATAATAGATTTAAAAGATGAATTAACATATTAACCAAGTACTTTCACTGAGACGCTATGCCAAGAAGTATTTGTGCTTTAATTATGCAGATAATAAAGACAGCTATGTTACTAATAGAGTAATGCCCTTTGAAAACAGCACTCAGTGTGCTAACATAAAGAAGGCAGGGGCTTCGGGGCTGTAAGCGAATGCCTAATGCTTGTCCTTGCCTGTTCTCTGGACAGGCCATTGTCCCACCTTTGTCCCTGCTGAGTAGTTAACACCAGCTCATAAAACTCTCAGCAACTAGGTCATTAACACCTCCCCACCCTCCAATGGTGCCAGGTCAAACTCCTGCTGAGCCTGCTTCTCACAGTGGGGGAAACCGCAAGTCACAACTTCGAAATCCGATTCGGTTTTTTTTTTACATGTTTCAGCTGTTTTTTGACAGACAGTGCAGACACACGCACTCGTCTGAAATATTGGAACGATGGACAGGAAAGCCGAATTATAAATTACTGCTGAGAGGCAAGTTGTCCTTACTGATGGAATGAAGACTAACATCTGTCCAAGCTTATGGCACTGGGAGAAAAATTAAACCTTCACCTAATTATTCACTTTTACCACAGAAATATTAGAAGATGATTCTGTTAATCCTTGTTAAGTTTGAGGTCTCACCTAATATAATGTCTAATAAATCTGGCACATGGACATCAAGATGTAAAGATGTACAAAGTGATACAAAAATCAGACAAGAAATACAGGTAGGGTGTGGAAAGAGAGTGGTCTACAGCCACACCCACAAGGAGAGGTGATCTGGGGTTGTGGCCAGGTAGACAAGAAGGGACTGACCCAGCAGGGAGGAAGGTGCCACCTGGTCCTCTAGCAGTGGCCCTGGAAGATTGACCCTGCCCCACTACTGCTCACTTAAATAGTTCTGTTAACAAATGTGGCTAAAGCAAGAAGTCTAAAGCAGAGAGACTTGTAACGGCACATGGCTCCCCTCAGAAATAGGTCCCATCAGAAGTTGGGCCACCCTTAAGGATTTAAGGTAGAAACTATGGGCGTTTATGAAATTGTTTCTTTCTCGAGGCATTGAGAACCAAGAATGAAGCTTTCAGATCAGATGTCTCCTGGTCTGAGAAAATCAAAGCACCTAGGGGCCCCTTGGATTTAAAGAAGCACTCAACAAATGTTTCCTGGGTGTCTCACCAAGAGGCAGGATCAACTCAGAGAGAACATGCCATAAAGGACAAAGTAAAGTTACCAGCTGGACAAGTACAGTTGTAATTAAATATATGTAACCTTTAGAGATGGGAGGGTTGCCCAGATATGGAGCACAGGCCTGGCACATTCTAAAAACTGGGTTTGGTCAAGTGAGACAGACAGACAGACAGATAGACACAGAGAGATAGGGAAGGAGGGAGGAAGGTGGATACGTGAGCTTCATTTTTTTTTTTTTTAAGAAAACCACATTTAAGAGCTGAAACCAGAAAGGCAAATGTCTCTGGAGCTGTACACAGCATACCCATGAGTGACATTAGTGTAGAGAGAAACCTCACCCATCCAGAAAAGGGCATTCTGCTGGTCAGCGGAGGTTGATTCTCATCCCACTGCTTACCTAGTATCCCACAATAACAGTGCCAGATTCATTGAGTTCATGCACAGGTTTTCTAAATGTACCATAATAGCAATCTATAAATGTCACATGCAGGAAACTAGAAATATGTATAAAGCAGAACGGGCTCTCATTGCTTGAAGTACGTTTGTAAAAAGTCTCATGGCTAGGGAGATGGCTCAGGGGGTGAAGTGCTTGCCAGGCAAGCCTGACGACCCGAGTGCATACTCCCAGAACACACATGCAGGCCAGGCGCTGTAACACAGGTCTCTGTAACCCAGCACTCCTCTTGGAGGAGATGTCAGAGAAGATGAGGGAATCCGTAGAGGCTCACGGGACAGCTAGCCTGGGGCACGAGCCGCAGACTGCAAGAGAAGCCTTTTCTTAAACAGGGTAGGAGGCAAGGACCGACATCTGAAGCTGTGCTTTTACTATCACAAGGCTGTGTTACACATGTGCTGTTACATGTATGTTCACAAACATGCCCACACATACATGTGCACATGTGCACAAACATGCACACATACATGTGTACAGATGTGTGGTCACATACAGGTATTCAGACATGCATATGTACTCATGCATATGTGCACACATACACATGCACATACACACATAGCAACATAGGCATGCACATGCAAATATGTATGTACACACAGACACACAGAGGCATGCATACACATATGTGTACACATATACACAGATGTGTGTACATACACACAATCTTTTAAGTCCGGGGGGGGGGGGGGCAGTTATTTCGACACCTTGAAAAGCAATAGAAATAGGCATTTTGATTTTCTCTCTGAGTTTAACCATTTGATGAACATGGATAGCCCCCATGTTCAAAGTCAAAATGAGATGTCCCCAGACCCAAAGTAAGGACCAAAACAAGAAGAAATAAATACAAAATTCATGTAGCCTAGCACAAATCATGTCCTGCAGAATGTAGCACAACAGAGAAACAGAAAGTTCCAATCTAAACAAATGGTGTCTGACCACACCAGATGAATAGCTAACACTGAGTGAGGGTGTGTCAACGTGGTCCCACTCGCCCTTGCTTTCCTCATTTAGACTCCATCATCTGGAAGACAGAGGTGGCTTCCGACAGCCCACGATGCCTCTGAGATCACATGCAGAATAATGCCCATATGTATTGTTGGCAAGAGTGCTTTGATCGGATTCTCAAAGAAAGTTAATACTCTCCTAAAGCTTAAGTTTGGGCACAGTAGTTGCATGTGCTGGGAAGCCATCAGAAGCAACAGGCAGAAGAGATTCAGAAGGCACGTCAGGATTAGAAACAGATTTAAGACAGAGAAGGAAGTAGTGCAGACGTTAGTCACAAGTGCGATTTCTCTGGAAGATTTTAGAAAGATCCGGAGACAAGCTCAGTATTGAAATGATGGATGAATGTGAAGGATTTTGGTTTGACAGTTGGGAGGAGAGCTAAATAAGAGACTGTTCTAGAAATGGAGAGGAAGACAAGCGTGAGGAAGAGGTGACAGCCAACAGTGGGTATACCCTGAGTTAGAGTTCAAGAAGAAGAGAGAGATTTGTCTAAAGGACTCACTGAACATGTTGACATCAAATTCTACAGAGCTGTTTTGGAATCAGTGAGTTTAGCAATGGAGAGATGCTGAGGGAGGTGGAGGTAACTTAAAAATCTGCTTCTTTGTTAAAGCAGTTGACGAAGAAGAAAGGGAGGACCACAGGCGAAAGAGAGGGGGAAAAAACCATAAAAACCTTCCATAAATTATTTCCAGTCAAAAATACTGCACCTCTCAGTATGTGTCCCACTCCTATTAGTCCCCACCTGTCTAGCAGTGGCACAGGAAGACAGAACAGTGATGTGTGACATCACAGTACAAGAACACCCCTGCTAACACCCAAACGTGGACCAAAGGCTTCCACTAACATATCAGCTGATATGATAGAAACACAGCCAACGGTTCTGTGAGAGCCCCATTTGCTGATTAAACTGTCCCAGGCTGGGACAGAGCCGTCAGCACGCCACAGCAACCCTGCAGCTCTGACAGGGCGCAATAAGAATGGAAGAAGAAGGACAAAGCTGCTTTAAAGACAGTAAGTAATGATAAGTTTTCTGGGGGCAGTAAAGATCAAGCAGAGCCAAAGCAAGAGCACAAAGGACAGTGGAATGAAAGCATGGCGTGGACGGGGCATGGACCAAAAATATATTTGGGTAACTTTTACAACCTATTGTATTTTTTTCTAATTATTATTATTATTATTATTATTATTTACCCTGCAGTGGTGGTGAATGGCTTTAATACCAGCACTCAAGAGTCAGAGGCAGATGGAGCTCATGAGTCGGAGGCCAAACATGTCTATAAGCGTCACTACTATCCAGGACTACAGAGAAGTTCTGTCTCAAAAAATTATATGCCTGCATATACATACATACATGCATATAATGTGCATGAGGGTTGTGTTCTGACTGCATGTATATGCACCACTTGCCTGCCTGGTGCCTTTGGAGGCCAGAAGGCCACACACTCCTTCTCTGGGACTAGAATTAAAGATGGATTTGAGTTACCAATAAGTGTGTTGTGAATTGACCCTGTGTCTTCTGCAAGAGCCACAAGAGCTTTTGACTGCTGAGCTACATCTCTAGACCCAGACCCTTTGAATTTAATGAAAAGAACATTTTTACCCAAATATGAAAAACTACATTCAGAAAAGTAAAATTCGGCAGGGCTCAGATTGGGAAGCCACAAAAGCAAGATTCAAAGGAAGTTAAGGAGAAATGTAATCCAATATTTCCATACCCAGCTAAACTGTCAAACACATTCAAAGCCGGCAAACACATCCAGAGGTGAGGCTCACAAACATAGCACATCTGTTTGTGAGACAGCCTGGCGGGTTCAACCCCTAGGTCCCACATGGCAGGAGAAAATTGACTCTAACAAGCTGAACTCACACGGGTCCACACACTCTGCAACATACTGTGATAATAGCACTCACATGTCTGCATAACTTGAGAAACAAATAAAAAATAAAATAGAACATTAAGAGGGCCAGCATTAGCACAGGAAACTGGTGAGATAGACGGAAAAGACTTTATTTGCCTAGAAATTTAGATTAGAAATGTAAAATGTAGATAAAATAAAATATGTCATAGTAAAGAGATACTTAAAAAAGAGAGGCTCATGACTATTTGATGACAGGACTCTTATATAACTATGCCCTTACACACACACACAATGTATATATATGTATATATATATATACATTGTGTGTGTGTGTGAATATTCACTTGTAGTTTCATTGCTATAACTTTAACTCTAGAAGTTTTAAAAATCTACTTTTAAAACATATAGAAAATCAAAGTATGAAAAACAAAGATGTCATAATTAAATTCAAATACCAACTACGGTAGTTGTATAAATAACTCTCACTCTATATCTTTGCCTCGCCCTTGGCAGCTATTAGGGGCTTCAGCTTGTTGGCATCTCTCAGCCATGGTCCCTGCTTGTTCCCTTAACCCAACTATACTATGTCTAAACCGTCTTACATTTAAATAATGGCTTGCTTCCCAAAACCATTTTTGGTAATATTTAATGATCTTACTATCAAATTAGAATTTAAAGTTGGAGTGCATAATTGAGAGGTTTAATGAATGTGATTAGAAATGAATGTAAGACAGTATGAAGTAAATTAAAGTTACCTGACATTGCAACAGATACAATGTGGCAAGAAGCCCCTAACCTATACTTCCTCGGTGACGGGCCAACTAGATGTGACAGAAGGTGACAGTGTAAATACCCAGTCTGGCGTCCTATGGGAAATGCATCTGCTACGTGATCATCCATTTCCCTATCCCAGCGTCACGCCGATTTTCAGGACTGATGCCCCTCATGCAGCAGGCATGCAGGAAGTGCCTGCTCCTTCGTAAGCAGAGTGACTCTGTTAGGGTTTGCAACCGCGTGTACACGTTGACTACATTCTAGGAAATGCCACACTAATCTCAAAGTAAAACTCCCATTTTAGAAAACTGTAAACCTAAACAATTAATTTTTAAAGACCACACAAATAATTTTTTTTTTTTTTTTTTTTACAATTTAAGAGGAAAGATGTTGAGCTCTTGTCCTGGCTCAGAAGGGGGACTGGATCCCTTTAGCATGCTTTCCTGGGGTCCGACCCGTGAGTCCATGCGGGTAAGAGATTGACTAAATGATAGCTTCCCAAGACAGAAAGTTAAAATCGCCCCACACCAGACTATCTCCATATTATAGAAAATGTCAGTGCCTTTTAAAAGATTCTTCATTCTACTAATTTACACACTTCAAGGGAGGAGGGGTCTTCAGGACAAGGGAGTCCTGAAGAGGTAATCATGGTGCATTTTACCATGGGGTTTTACTCAGGATGGCCTGGGAGGTGACACAGCAGGGGAGTCTGAACTGCCGGAAAGTCCTGGTTCAGGCAATGATACAGTGACAAAGCAGAGATGGAGTCAATACAGATTTAGTCATTAGATCCTAAAATTAAGACTGAGGAGACACGACTTGAAACTGAAATGTAGCTATTTTAGAACTGACATAAGGAAGCAGAACCAGAAAACATTAAGTGCTACAAAGAGCTCAAAAACTCTGTGCCTGAATATAACGCCATGTTATAAAGGGGGGGAATGGATTCCAAGGAATGGTGCTAGGAACACTGTCTATATGCACACAGAAGCGAGAAGTTGGAAACATCCTTAAATTAATTGCAGAAAATTAGCTCAAAGCAGGCCAGAAGCCAAACGGTAAGGACTTACAGCATGAAACTCTTGAGTAGGAGAAAACCTTCATTTCAATGGATTTGGTAAAAACCACTGAACCATGAAGCTGAAAATAGATGAATGTAGCTGAATAAAATGAAAAATATACATGCATCAAAACCCACAATAAACAGGAAAAAGGCAGCTGCAAAATGGGAAAAGTTACTAGCTAATCACAGATGAGGGGTTGGGTATCCAAGACACAGGAAGAATTCCTACACCTCTATGCCAAAGCAAATCTGGGCCTGAAACCCCGCCCACTTGGGAGGCTGAAGGGGGGAAGAAAAAAGACCACAAGTGTAAGGCCTGGTCTACGGGGTGAGTGCAAGTTCAGTCTGCGTGCTTAGCATGGCCTTGTTTCAAAGTAGAAAATGAAAAAATGGATTCCCAGAAGAGAATTCAGTAAAAGTGCTAAGCATGAAGACCTGAGTTTGATCCTCAGAACACACTTTTAAATGAACCGAGCAGTGTTGACTCTTGCCTGTAGCCCCAGAACCGGGAAGAGACAGGTGTGGGAACTAGCTAGTCAGTCAGCCTAGGCAACTTGGTAGGTTCCAGGCCAGTGAGAGATCTTGCCTAACAACAACAACAACAACAACAACAACAACAACAGCAGACGTGCATAGTGGCTGAGGAAGGTTGTTCCCTGGCCTCCACACACATGCATGCACATGCATTTGCATACAGAAAAGACTGAGACATTTCTCTGATAATGATTTACATGTGGTTAATAAGCAGGCGAAGAAATCTGTTAACATTGCTAATCACTAGGGAAATATAAAGAAAAAACAACGCTGAGATGTCATCGTGTGCCTAGTAGGACAGTTATTATGTCACCAAGCAAAGTAACAAATGTTGGCCGGCATGTGGAGAGACTGGAACCCTGAATGTTGTTCCTGGGGATGAAGAAACAGCGCAGCTGTTAGAGAGAACACGGAAGTTCCTCAAAACGTTAAAAATAGAATCAGCATATGAGTTAGCAAGCCTCCCTGGTACACACCACAAGAAGTGAAAGCAGAGAGTCAAAGAAATATGTCTTTATGCTCGCTCAATAGAGGGTGCATTCACAGCAGCTGAAAGGGAAAGCGCAGCTCAACTGTCCGTCAGTGGCCGAATGGAAGATCAAAATGTGGTGTAAACAAAAGTATTATTCAGCCTTAAGAACAAGGGAATCTTGACACATGCTATTATATGAACAGGCATTAGGAGGGTAGCATGCTGGGTGAGCCTAAGGGCACACAGAGCCCATGGCAGCCAGATCTGTAAGGACAAGGTAGAGACAATGAGCAGAGTTACCTTTTGTGCCATTCTGGGTGATGCTCTGCAGATGGGAAGGGCCAGAGAATGTTGAACGCGCTTAATGCCGCTGAACTGTGCACCTAGCAATGGCTACAACGGTGAATTTTATACTGCTAATATTTTAATCAGAATTTTCAAGAGGGCGCTCATTTCCCTTTCTTCAAATTACACTCGTGCCTCTTCTGGGCTCCCATTTCTTGGTGTTGCATCGTAATATTTCTCAGTTGTAAAAAGTCAGACGCCTGGCCTCATCCTGGGTCTCACCTCCCACCCCCCACCCCCCACACACCTAAGCCCATGTCACCATTCCACAAGGACTTACAGAGCCTCTCTGTGGGCCAAGGCAGGCTGGGGCTTCCACTTGTATAGCGCCTTGACCTTATGCTCACTGCATCTGTGCTATGGATGACACCATGTATCGGGGTGTGTGTATGTGTGTGTGTGTGTGTGTGTGTGTGCCTGCCTGCCTGCCTGTCTGCCTACCTGTCTATCTGTCTGCTTGCCTGCCTGTCTACTCTCTCTATAACCAACTTCAACTCATGTTAAAAATTATACACAAGACTCGTGTAAATGTGCCTTTGGGATGTACGCGCTTGTGTGATATATAGGGAAGGCACATGTCTACACCTATATTTATGGCAGCCAGAGGTCACCGGTGGACATCTTTCCTTATTACTCTCTAAGTTTTGAGACTGGGTCTCTCACTGAGCCTGGAGCTCACCCATTGGCTGGACTGGTTGAGCGAGCAGGTCCCATGATCTCTGCCTTCCTGTGTTGACACTGCAGGTGTGTGTGACCTATGTTTGTGAGGGGCTCTAAACTCCGGCCCTCTTTCTTGTACAGTAGCCATACTACCCAATGATCCCTCACCAAGCCCTACGACTTTAATGATTTAATTTTATGCAAACATGTTTGTCAAAGTAGGAGGATGGAATGTGATCTTTGATGTATATTTTATTCTTAATTGGCATACAGCAATTATATAGTAATTAACACAGAGTCCCATGTGGTGT
This sequence comes from Apodemus sylvaticus, assembly GCF_947179515.1. Lineage (NCBI taxonomy): Eukaryota > Metazoa > Chordata > Mammalia > Rodentia > Muridae > Apodemus > Apodemus sylvaticus. Next base: position 62,388,571 of record NC_067485.1, read on the forward strand.
TTTAGTACATGTATTCAGTGTGTAGTAAACTAGTCAGGTTAACTGAAATCCATCACCTCGGGTATCTAACACTGAGTTTGGAACACTCAGAGTGTTCTCTAGAGACTGCTTTGAAGTGATGATTGTCAAGCATTTTACCCCGCTGTGCTGTAGAACATTACAAGGGCTCTCTGTTAACCCTCCCTCTACACTTTCCTCTCATGTGAGGAAACCTGTTATTTGTCTTTTTGTCAATTTACTTTCTGGATGTATGTCTGTGTGTGCGCGCGTGTGCGTGTGCGTGTGCGTGTGTGTGTGTGTGTGTGTGTGTGTGCATTTGCGTGTATGTGTGTGTGCGCCCGTGTGTGCGCGCGCGCGTGTGTGCACGTGTGTGTGTGCATGTGTGTGTGTAGGCATACATGTGTCAGTCTTTGTGTCTATGTGTGTATCTATGTGTGTACATGCATCTGTGTGTCTGGGTATGTGTACAAGCATATATACATGTGTGTCTGTGTGTGTGTCTGTGTGTAGGCATACATGTGTCTGTCTCTGTGTCTATGTGTGTATCTGTGTGTGTACATGCATCTGTGTGTCTGGGTATGTGTGCAAGCATATATGCGTGTGTGTGTGTGTGTGTGTGTGTGTGTGTATGTAGGCATACATGTGTCTGTCTTTGTGTCTGTGTGTGTACATTCATCTGTGTGTCTGGGTATGTGTGCAAGCATATATGCATGTGTGTCTGTGTGTGTGTGTCTGTCTTTGTGTCTATGCGTGTATCTGTGTGTGTACATGCATCTGTGTGTCTGGGTATGTGTGCAAGCATATATGCATGTGTGTCTCTGTGTGTGAGAGTACATGCATGTGTGTGCCTGTGTGTGTGTGCCTGTGTGTCTGTGTGTGTGTGTGTGTGTAGGCATACATATGTCTGTCTTTGTATCTGTGTAAGTATCTGTGTGTGTACATGCATCTGTGTGTCTGGGTATGTGTGCAAGCATATATACATGTGTGTCTGTGTGTGTGTCTGTGTGTGTTTATGTAGGCATACATTGTCTGTCTTTTTGTCTGTGTGTGTATCTGTGTGTGTACATGCATCTGTGTGTCTGGGTATGTGTGCAAGCATATATGTATGTGTGTCTGTAGGCATACATGTGTCTGTCTTTGTGTCTGTGTGTGTATCTGTGTTTATACATGCATCTGTGTGTCTGGGTATGTGTGCAAAATATATGCACGTGTGTCTGTGTGTGTGAGAGTACATGCATGTGTGTGCCTCTGTGTGTGTGTGTGTACAAGAGTACGTGTGTGTGTGTGTGTGTGTTTTGCTGGCCATCATGCATGCTAAGTCAGCATTCTACCTCTCAGCTACATCCCCAAATCCTTCCAGGTAAGCTTCATACCTCACCATAGCAACCTCCTCTTGGTCCTCTGTGTTGGGTGATACAAGCTTCCAATCTTTTAACCTCAGAGCAAGAGTGCTCTTCTTTACAGAGTGAAAAGCACAATGTTCCCTCTTCACTCTCTTCAGTGCCTCTTCCTTCCCCCTAAGGGACCAGCCACATGACCATATAGTATAGAATAGTATAATCAGGGCATGGGGAGGGGAGCTGAAGAAGACACACACGCACAGACACACACAGACACACAGACATACACACACACACACACAGAGAGAGAGAGAGAGAGAGAGAGAGAGAGAGTAGAGCTGGCCATGAGCATGTGGAGAGGGGGTAGGGGAATGGGGAGAGAGGGTAAGGAGCGAGAGGACAGAGCAAGAGCAAGAGAGAGGAGACAAGCAGCCCCTTTTATATGAGTCAGGCACAGCTGGTTGTTGCCAGGTAACCGTGGGGCGGAGCCTGGACTAAATGCCAACAGTCATGGCTGATAATGATTCCTCACTGCTTCTCTCACCTCAACCAACATGCTCAGTGCTCTGTTGCGTTCCAGTCACCAGGCATTCTGCAAATTTCCAGATGTGGAAACTTCTGCATTCTTTGAGCCTTCACACGCCTTTCCTTTCAGTGAACATCCTGTCCAGATCCTCTTTACCCAGGAAATCTCCATGATGGATTCCACAATCAACGTGTGTCTGTGGTTTGTAAGTACTTATTGAACCTAACACTCGTCTACCCTGAGTTTTCATGGAGTGGTCTTCTTCCTGAGTAATCCTGTGTTTCTACAAGCATGGCTGACACATCTTTGTGAGCCTCAGTTTGTGGAAAGAAACTCACAAATGGATGGATGAATGGACAGGTTTGTGGAGACTGCTGGTCTCCCTCACGGCCACGGAAGCAGGTCGCCAGGGTAACAGTATTAAAACTAGTCCTGAGCCCAGCCCTCCAGGGGCTCTGCCATTCTGTGTCACCACCCATTCTCTGTCAATGATTGATCATTCATTGTCCAAGAGAAATGTGGGCTAAATGGCTACCCCTGGTGCCCATTAACACACCAAAGCACATGCTGGCCTCACCCTGCCCTCCACCCTAAGCTGCTGGAGCTCATCCAATTCCCCCAGTAACCCGACTCCCCCACTCCCTCCCCCAGTAACCCTGCTACTTCAGCCACCCTGGCTCTCTGCCCCTCCCTTCCCCTCCCCCCATCTCTCCTTTCATGGCCAAGACCACTCTGCTGGCTACACCTCAGTATGCTACTTTCTCTCCCTGCTGGATGTCCCTGGCTACACTCTCCCTGGTACCTATAATAAAAACCTTCCCTTCAACCATACCATGGAGCGACTGTGTCCTCCCTCACTGTATACAATCACCATGAAATGTATACAATCACTACACTAGCAGGAACTGGACAAACTTAGAAACACCCAGCCGTACCAAATCGCAGAGAGGAATATGCAAAGCATGTTGGGTATGGCAGTGTGTGTGGTAATCTATTACATCTCTTTTGGTGTAATCGGGTCTCAATTCACCAAGAATTGTGAACTGGCCCGGTGTGATAACATCTACGCTCCAATGGTCAGAACCGGGATAAGTAAGTATTTAGCTGTTAGGACTCAAGGAGCCCACAGATACAGACATAAGCTTGAGATGGACTGTAGAGAATTTCTGGTAGTTATATCAAAGCCAACATCCCTGAGAAACGTGTGAAACAGGTTTTCTTTCCCCTACCTCACACCCTGGCCCCTCCCCCCCACCTCCCCACTCCCCACCCATCATTTGCCTTGCCTCTGGCAGAAGGGACATGTGACTCCACTGATGTGTACCTGCGGTTTCCTGTCAAAGCCCACACTGGCCTCCAGGCAGCTGTGTTCCTACTCACAAGTCCTTATACATTTCAAAGCCTCCATGCCGATATCCCATCATCCTTTTCTCTTCCGCCTGCCTCCCCTCACCCGCTAGCTGAGTTGACCTCTCTCACATTCTCTCAGCATGGCCAGGGCTATCTGTGAGAGGCAAGATGGCTCAGTGGGTAAGAGCACCGACTGTTCTTCCAAAGGTCATGAGTTCAAATCCCAGCACCCACATGGTGGCTCACAACCATCCGTAAAAGAGATCTGATGCCCTCCTCTGGTACATCTGAAGACAGCTACAGTGGACTTACATATAATAAATAAATCTTTACAAAAACATTTAATAAATAAATAAATAAATAAATAAATAAATAAATAAATAAATAAATACAAAGAGAACAGGAGAGAGCAGCAGAGACTGCCGTGCTCCCTTCTCTCTGCTCTGGGCTCTGCAGATGCCTCTGGGAGTTCTCTCTCTCTTATTCACAATAAAATCTTTCCCATAAAGGGGAGGCTGTTTTGGCACACATTTCCGATATTGATGAATTCCTAATTTTACAGCCTGTCTTTAGATTTGGTGTGGACAGTGTACGTCAAGTAGCCCCACTACGTAACTCTGTGCTACACAGTGAGCTTCTCTTTGCTACATTAAAGTTGAGCCTTTAGGAAATCCAGTATGGGCTGAAAAAAATGTTCTCCACAACATATGCACAGACATATATTCAGATGTGAGTATATATGTTTAGAATGTAAATCATAGAAACACGTAAAGCTGCAATCACATTTCTAAGAGTAGTGACGGAGAAGGAGGAAAATAAGTCCCCATCTTTTATTAACAAAATCCCCCATATATTAAAGCTATCATTGGATTTCAGTGATTGGGATGTAATTAATCACTCTTGTTTTACAGACTTGTAGCAACACAGCTTGTCACAGAAATGAATACTGTATTATGTATATAGAACAAGCATATTGTTTTCTGTGGCTGAATGATGTGGCCCTGCTGAATTCCAGCTGACACTTGACAGTCTTTGGATGTCATTCTGAGCATGATCTCTCAAAACCATGCTCTCAGAATCTCAAATACCACGTGCATTCTGTGGTATTCCGATTTGGGGAGAAATAAAAAGCTTAAAGCTTAAATTCATAATGAGCTACTTTTCAAAAACGGGGTTATAATTAAGTGGTGTTAAGTTTCTAACACCCCTACCCCTGACAAAGCAATCTGCATTTAACTTGCTGGTGGTGAGATGTTTGGGTCCTGCTTTTCTCTGAGAGGTATCTTTAAAGCAGGGAGATGCTCTAGTGTTTATATATATTGATCAGCATAAAGAATGCAAAGGGAAGATGTGTGCCGAGGTTACATGAAAGGGATACATACGGTCATAAGCCGCTTTGGTAATAGCTTTGGCTGCGTTCTTCTGAATGTCAGGGATGGTGGAGGTCTCTGCAAACACCAAGACTTTTTTGAGGCTCCCTGTCTGCTGCATCAGCGCCATCGTGTCCATATCCTCCAGGCAGTTGGCTATCACTGCGAGGGCTTCTACGTGAAGGTCGTTCAATTCCTAATCATCGAAAACAAACGCAGCTTGAAAATTGTCCTTTCAGTTACTTCACAGGCAGCTATGACAAAATGCTTGGCCAAAGCAACTTAGAGGAGAAAGGCTTTACTGCAGATAACAGTTCTAAGGGGACACAGTCTATCATGGCCCAGAACATAAAAGGCTGGCCACTCACATTGAAGGGGTGGCCAGGAGTTAGAGTGAGAACAGGAAATGGGGCAAGGCTATAAGCTGTCAAAGCCCACCCCCACCCCACCCCACCCCACCCCACCTCCACCCCCACCCCCGCTCAGTGTTGTGTTTTCTCCCTTGAGGTTCCACTCCATCACCTTGCCAGACAGCAACACCATCTGGGAACCAAGTGTTTAAAGACACGAGCCTATGGGGGAAATTTCACATTCAAAAAAAAAAAAAAAAAAAAAAAAAAACCACAGTTGTGCTAAGGAATCAGAAGATAGTGTGCTTAATTTTGTGTTGACAGAGCCCAAGGAAGCGGAAGTCTTTATAACGGACGCATCCCACACCGCTTGCCTCATCTTTTCTTGCTTCTCTTACTTCAAAATGTTTTATGGATAAAATAATAAAGAAAACCGCCAGTAATTACAGTGAATTGAAATTGCTTATATTATCTTCCATTAAATACAGATATAAAAACCCCCAGGAAAAAGTACAGTATTTTTAGACAGTACTCAATATGAAGCCAGGGCCTTGCCCACGCTAGGCAAGCTTTACCCCTGAGCTATAACCTGCAGTTAGAGAAGGTAGTTTTGGGAATGGGACAGAAGCTGAAGGTAAATATGTTCTCTAAGATCTTGAAAGTGATGGGGGAAAAGGCAGTGGAGCATAGCCTTCTTGATGGAAGAGTCCCATGGGTTCCCAAAGCAGTGCGGCCCTAGAGCCTCCTTACACTGAAAATGAGAGATGCAGCAGAGGTTATCCATACTGTATTCTACCATGCTGCTTCTGACCAAGGACTTCACTTTAGGAAAGTGCAGCTAGAGCCATGCTCACGGGACACTGTGTTCCTCCTATTTTTGCTACCACCCTGAAGCAAGGGTAGTGACAGAATTCTGGGATGGCCTTTGGAAGACTGTTAAATCATGTACAAGGTGGTCACACTTTGTGGGGCTGTATCGATGTCCTACACAAGGCTGAATATGCTTTGAATCAGTGTCTGACATACAGTGCTATTTCTCCCTGAGCTAGGATTCACAGGTCCTAGAAGCAAGGCGTGGGTATTGGGTATTGGGAGTGGCCCCTCTTGTCACCACTCTTAATGGCTCTCTGGTGAAGCTTTTGCTTCTTGTGCCTGTAACTTATGCTTTCGTGGCCCAGAGATCTTATTTCCATAGGAAGGAATATTTCCACCAGGACGTACAACAAACGATTCTAATGAATTACAGGTTAAGGCTGCCTCATGACAACTTGGGCTCCCCATGCCCTAAATCAATAATCAAAGAAGACAGTTGCTGGAGATGGGGAAGTTAGGTTGCCAATCAAAGGGAAAGAGGTCTAGAAAATACGAGTTCTCTTAGTGTGGCTCTTGGTATTACCACACTTGTGATTAAAGCCACTGGAAAGAACAATTACCCAATGTGTCCAAAATGTATAATGAACAGCCAAGTGTGGTAGCATGTGCCATACTCTCAGCAATTAGGAGGATGAAATGGTTGATGCAAGTTCCAGGCCAGGCCAGCTGGGACTACACAGTGAAACCCTGTCTCAACATACACATAGACACATAGGAATACACACAGACACACACACACACACACACACACAGACACACAGACACACACACACACACACATATACACACACACCCCAAAACCAAAACCAAATAGGCAAGCAAACTTACAATGGCTCAGTCTGTTCTAGTCTTAATCAATGAAGATGGGCCACGAGTAAAAAGCTCTCTCTCATCAGGGGAGGCTCTTGCTGGAGACAGAAGGAGCCTGCACTGATAACAGGAGGTAGTGATGGATGTCAGTCAGATGGACCCTGCCAATGCTTATAGCTGCGGAAGCTGTAATTACCCAGTGTCTCTTCTTCATTTAGGAAAGGATGCTTATGCACACATCTGTTTGTACCTGTGCATCTAGCATAAAACTTTGTTCTGTACTCTGTCCTCTTATCATACAACTTGAGATGGTTAATTATAATGTAGTATTTCATTTTCATTACTTTGATATGATAGGATCTAAGTTCCTGAAGTTAAGAAGAAGAATAAATGTCACTTATTAGCTTTGCACTCATTCTAGGGTAAGGTGTGGTGTGTTTTCTGATGGACACAGGATAGTTGCTTCATCTTAGATGGATGCATGATTTTTGTCCTTGATTGTTTTAAAAGTATAAATTTAATTTTAACGTAAGAATGATGATGACACGGCTTGGTCTTCATTGCTTTTATGCCAGTGTGCAGGAAGCAGAGGCAGGCGGCTCTTTGTGAATTAGAGGCCAGGCTGGTCTACATAGTTAGCTGGTCAGTCTAGTCAGCACTGTAAGAGAGATTCTGTCTCTACTCAGAAGACAGAAGTGAGAAATAAGGGGAGAGGCCAAAACAAACCAGTAGCCCAGGAAAATTGAAAACAAATAATTACTTCCATGCCTAACTACAACCAAGTCAACAACTCCTAGGCCTGGTAAAATGTTCACATGCTATAACCCACAGGTTTGGTAGGGCTCTCCATCTTAGTGTTTCGCAATGCTGTTTTGCACTTCTTCCAAGAATAGATTTGACACAAGTTTTGATAATTTAATTCTTTGCAGTTCATGCATTAGGAATATACTGTAGGAGTCTAGGGACCTCACTCAGGCTGTGAAGGTCTTTCCAGGCAAGCCTGTGGGCCTGGGCACACACGTATGCGTGATCCCCGTGCTGGGGATGCTGAGACAGGAGGATGCCTGGGGCTTGCTGGCCTGCCTGTCTAGCTGAATTTGTCAGCTCCAGGTTCAGTGAGACACACTTTCTCGGGAAATAAAGGGGGAAGCAATTGAGGAAGACACTTGATGTTAACCCCTGGCCTCCACGTGCGTGTGCCCACCGACACCATATGCACGCATAACACAGAGACACACAAAACCAGGAAGCATACATACACACAGAAAGTATTGTAGCTTCAGTTATATTTATATTGCCTTATGAACGCTCATTACTAGCATAAAGCGACATATTTTTTTTTTAATGAATTGTCCTATTCTGTGACCTTGAGAAATCTACTTAGCAGTTCCGGTAGATTTTCCTGTCCTTTTGGGCTTTCTGTCTTTCAGGTCTGCTTTCAAGTCTGTTAGGATTTTGTAGCCTTCTTCTGGGTTGGCCTCATTACCCTGGTGAGGAGTTTCAGTGCATAGGAAACATGACAAACAACCCTTTGAGCCTGTGCCCCAGCCTAGATTGGGATGGGAGAGGAACTTTTATATTTCATTCTATGTATTTTAGTATAATTTAAATTTTTTCAAATAAAATATCCATATTAGTCTGAAAAATACTCTTATTTTTTCCCTTTCTGTGTATAGTTGTACTGTCTGTGACTACAGAGAGGTATTTAACCCGGCAGCCTCATTTTTTCACATCTATTAAATGAGATTAATGATGCAATAATTACATATGGTATATATAATATATCTGATATATTCAATGATATAAACACATGAGATAATTATATGATGTATATTATACAGAATAATACAAATATAAATAGATGTATCTTATATATAGATAGACGTTATATAGTTATCATTTATAATGATGTAGTTATTGTTATTTTATAGTTTTTCATACTTTGAAAGAAATGAGAAAATAATAAAATCACATACACAAAATACTTGTATCTACCATACAGAGTAGATCTTTCTATGCTTTTTTTTTTAATTCCACAAAGGCAGGAGACAATCAGACAAAGCTATATTTATTCTGTGGTTAATCCCTTTATACCTGTGGTTCACTGGACAGAGAAACCTCTCTGATTTATATCTTCCATTTGAAATCATAGGATGAATTGATAGGACAAAATAATAATAACTTTAGAGCTCTAAATAGTTCTATCAGTGTACATAGCCTATAGTACTGTTATAGTTCCATACCATAAATGTAACATCTCAGCACAGATCTGGTATACAAGGTAACAGGGTGTCACGGGATCGGAAGTAGATGAATATGTCACCGGAACATGCTTGTGTAGGACAGCTTTTGAAACTGTGCTTTATTTTCTCAGTTTTGTATGATCTCTAGGTCTGTAATTTTTAGGAGAAAAATCTAATGATTGGTTAACCTAAAGCTTAATATTAAACTAGTATTCAAGGAGCCTGTAATCTCCTGGACGGTCTTGCTTTCTTTACTTTCTAAAAGGAGCCAAGCAGAGTTTGTGTAATATAATGTATTGGAGTAGAGGCAGGCAGTGGATCTGAAGTCTACACACCAACATTTGGCTCTGGAACTGAGCCTGGGGGCCTCTTTCAGGAGGGATCTGAGCTAAGTCTATGCAGCTACATGGCCTGCAGCATCCTGCTAGATTGTTGTAACCAGGAGATGTGAGACACCCAGAGACTCACCACGTGGGAGAGAGATGCAGTCCTTGCAAACCCCGTGGGAACCCCCAATGCTTCTCAATGTATGTGGAAGGTGGTTCACTCTGCTTGCCTCATTCCACTGAAAATCACGATGGGCAGAGAAATCTAAAGACTGATCCTGGGTGTTTCCCAAAAATCTTAAACCTTCAAAGCCAGAAAGAAGGTTTATTTCCTATTAGTTCTAGATGGTCTCTGTAACTAGGCCTTTAAGCAACCCTAATAGACTTTACACAGCAATTAACGAATTGCTCCTGTAAACTCTGCTTGCTAGAATTAAAAGCATCCAGGCCTGCGGACATCTCGGAACGCCGTGAGTACCTTGGTCTCCAGGATCTTGGTGAGGTGGTCCAGCCCTTGATTTTCCTTCAGCATCGTCCGAGCCTCCTTATCGCATGTGATGACACCCAAGGTTTTGAGAGCCAGCAGCTGGATAATGGGGTACTCTGACTTCAAAAGTTCTAATATCGGAGGGATTGCGTTTAGCTCTTGAAGTGTAGTCCGACACTGAAAATCCTGCCGTGAAATACAAATGGGAATATCAGTCATGTTTACAACAAAATCCAATCCCCAGAATGGAGAGCATCTATTATTACATTATAATTTCCCCATCTTTGTTTCCAGATTCCAAAATAACTCACAGGCCAAAGGAAACTCTTAATGGAAAATAACACAATCATTTATTTATGCAGACATTGTCCACAGGAGCTCACCATCATCTATGACCTGCGGGGTTCATACTGCTGCAAACTTCTATAAACAGCCATACCTTAAAATGCATCCATAATACAATTTCTTTCACACTAATAGATTATTTCAAATAGTATTTGATAAATAATGGCGTGGGTTCTTTATCTTCAGGGGGTTGATTATGAAATAGCTGCAGTATTCATGTGTATGAAAAACTCATAGCAGGATTTTCTCAGATTCCTGACCTTGACTTAAGACACACATGATCTCAGAGAATTGGTTACAGGTGAAGAACCAGTCCTGGTAGCAGTCATGGGGCAAAGGATGTTGTATGGAGCAGTGGGGAAAACTCCCAGACTCTTACTACTATTATATCATGACTTTTTAAAAAACTCAAATGTAATTAAAATAGCATTAATGGTGAAAAGCGGAGCTGGGGGCGTGCCTCAGTCAGTCGAGTGTTTGCCACTTAAGCCTGAGGAGATGGATCTGGGCATGCAGAACTCATGTAGAGAAGGCTGGCAGCACACCTGTGTTCTAGCTCCAGGGAGACAGAGTAGGTGGAGCCCTGGAACTTAGTGGCCAGCCAGCTGATCTTCATCAAGCTCTGGTTAGTGAGAGTCCCCAAAAGATAAGGTAGAGAATAATTGAAAAAGACTGGATTGATCTCTGGCCTCCACATTCACATGCACAGATGTGTACACACCCACATAAACATGTATGTGCAACACACATATATACACATACATACATACATACATACACACACATATTCACATATTCACACATACATAGTCACACGCATACACATATAGACATACACACACATATACATGCATACATACATACACAAACACATATGATGGGAAAGCCTCCACATTCACCTTAGCTTTTCTTTATCTTTTTTTAAATGTTTATTTTTTTTATTAAACTGATAAAATTTATTTTAAAATATACAACTCAGTATTGACATTTTTTAAGTCATCAAATTAATTTTTTTATCTTTTTTATTTATTTATTTTCTATATTCTTTGTTTACATTCTAAAAGCTTTCCCCTTTCCCAGTCCCCCCCCCCCATATGTCCCATAAGTCCTCTTCTCTCCATCCATTCTCCTATCTTTCCCCCTCCCCTTTCTCTGTCCTGGTACTCCCCTACAATGCTGGATCAAGCCTTTCCAGGATTAGGGTCCTCTTCTTCCTTCTTCATGGGAATCATTTGATATGCTAATTGTATCTTCAGTGTTCAGAGCTTCAGGGCTAATTAATATCCACTTATCAATGATTGCATTCCATGTATATTCTTTTGTGATTGCGTTACCTTGCTTAGGATGATATTTTCCAGTTCCATCCATTTGCCTAAAAAAATTCATGAATTCATTGTTTTTAATTACTGAATAGTACTCCATTGTGTATATATACTACATTTTCTGCATCCATTCCTCCATTGAGGGATATCTGGGTTCTTTCCAGCTTCTGGCAATTATAAATAAGGCTGCTACGAACATAGTGGAGCATGTGTCCTTATTGCATGTTATAGTTAAATCCTCTTAAATGTACCTGATATCTTTTTTAACTAGTTTTTTTATTGAAAAAGGAAGTAAAAACATTTTATGATAAAATTGGAGATTGCATGGAAAATATTTCTGATAAAATTGAAACAATATAAAGAAAAACATGTTAAAATCAAAGATTGTCATGGAAAATAACACAGATAAAATGGTAGACATAAAAACATTACTAAATTAATTGGAAGCAGAATTACAAACATTGTTAGGTTCTTGTGCTTGCCTTTCACCATCTAGTTATCTCTGGTGTTAGCTGGTCTTGCTGTCTCTGGCTGGAACTTGTCCCTCTTGTGGGCCTGTAAGCCTGTGACCATACTCCTGGGAGACCAGCTCCCTCCTGGCAGGGTTTGTGCACAGAAGGCCGTGGAGCCACCTGGCTCCCTGATGCAAATGGCGACCAGAAGACTCCTGTCCCAGCAGCTCCACTGATCACATGTCCTGTGCTCCTAGCTGTTCCCCTCCAGAGAGAAGGCTGAGATCTCACCTCTGTGCTCAGAAGTGAAAGCGCTGCTGGGAGATCCCTCTCTCCTGGCAGGGAAAATCTATTCCAAGATCTATTTGGAACATTAAACATGATAGAAGTAGAAAAAAATCTCTTATGAAGTCCTCTATGAAAATAAATTGCTAAAAGTTCCTGATTAGACAGAAACCATTCCATCTCCAAGGGAGAATACTCAATGTAACTGTGGCTTCATAGAATGAATTGGGTAGCGTTCCTTCTGTTTCTATGTTGTGGAACTGTTGCAGGATGTTCCATGTCCAATCATATTAGGGCAGTGGAAGGCCTGTGATTGGACAGGAAAGGGGAGGTGGAGCTGGGAGCTGGGAACTGGCGAGTCATAGTGGTCTCAGGAGAGAGGACGCAGGTCGGAGAATCAGGATGCCTTCTGATGTTTTTCTGTGTGTTTTCATAAGGTTAGAAATATTAGAATAAAGCTTCATCACATTTAATTGGCTCTGGAATTACTTTATTGGCATCTTTTAATTGTGTTTACAATATACATAAATCTAATTGGCTAACTAAATAAGCATTAAGAGTCATGTTTCTTGTCGTCCATAGTAGTGTCAGGGTTTGGTGACTGTTTATAAGATGAATCCTCAGATAGGGCAGTTTCTGGTGGCCTTTCCTTCAGTCTCTGCTCCACACATTGTCTCCCTTATTGCTCCTGCGACTATTTTGTTCCCTTTCTTAGAGGTACCGAAGCACCCTCACTTAAGTTCTCCTTCTTCTTGAGCTGAGTGAATTGTAACTTGTTTATTTTGAGCTTTTGGACTAACATCTGCTTATTAGTGAGTGCGTACCATGTGTGTTCTTTTGTGATTGGATTGCCTCGCTCAGGATGACACTTTCTAGTTCCAGGAGCACGCCATGGTTGTCTCCAGAGGGGCTCTGCCAGAGCCTTACAATTACAGAGGCAGATGCTAGCAACCAACTATTGGACTGGGCATGGGGTCCCCAGTGGAGGATCTGGAGGGTGGTCCAGAAGAGCTGAAGGGTTTACATCACCATGGCAAGAACAATGATTTCAGCCACCCAGATGACCCAAGACTCCCAGGGACTGAACCATCAACCAAGGGGCACACATGGTTCCAGCCAAAAAGTCAGAGGAAGGCCTTGTTGGACATCAGTGGGAGGGATGGTCCTTGGTCAGGTAAAGGCTCAACAGAGGCCCGAATAAAGGGAAACTGAGTGGGGGGAGGAGGGAGTGTGTTGGGTGAAGAGGCATATACTCAGAGGCAGGGGGAAGGAGGAAGGGGAGGGATTGGGAGTCTTAGAGGAGGGGGATGTCAGGAAAGGTTTTAGCATTGGCAATGTAAATGATGACATATTCAATAAAAATTATATATATATGATATATATCTGATATATGTATATATATCTATATATCTATATCTATCTATATATATACATATATCAGATATATATCATGTTTCTACCAGGTATTTGAGGTGAGAGGTGGCAGACTGTGGGATGAGTGTGTGGGGAGTTGTGTGGATGTGAGATAAACCTGTGGGAACCCTGCTGGTTGCTGAGATGGCAGGATCTCAGGAGTATGGTCTGACCCCAAGAGAGAGTTAGCTCACCAGCGCAGGAGACCTGAGGACTGATGGGAGCTCTGCAGCTCTCCATTGTTAGGCCGGCAGACCACAGAAGTGTGTTCTGACAACGCGGGGAGTTGGTGAGGATTCTTTTTTAGTATTTCCCACAACATGGAATAGCTTGAAGAGTATTGGTATTAGATCTTCTTTGAAGGTCTGATAGAATTCTGCACTAAACCCATCTGGTCCTGAGCTTTTTTGGTTGGAAGACTTTTAATGCCCCTTCGTTAGGGGTCATGAGACAGTTTAGATCATTTACCTGATCTTCATTTGACTTTGGTATTTGGTATGTGTCTAGAAAATTGTCCATTCCATCCAGATTTTCCAGTTTTGTTGAGTATAGGCTCTGTTGTTCTCTCTCCGTTTCCATTTCTGATTTTGTTCATGTTGACACTGCCTCTGTGCCCTCTGGTTAGTCTCACCTTAGCCTTTCTTCCTCTTTCACCTAATCTTTAAATATTCAGCTTCCTTCAGGCGTAAAAGTTACAGATGGCTTTTAAAATGAGTGGAATCATTTCCCCCCAGGGGCTCCGAATGTGACCAGATTTGGAGAGAGAGAGTCACTTGGGGTGTAATTTGGGAAGATGGGGGTCTCATCCTGGAGTACAGTGCGTCCTTTACTGGTGTCCTTATAAGGTAGGAGAAGTGTCCTCATGAGGATGGAGACAACAGAGGCAGAGTCTAGAGTGCTGGCTACCAGAAAAAGCTGGGTAGTGAGGAACCATTCTGCCCAGTGTTTGGAGGACAAGTCATGATAACATCGACACTGAACCTCTAGACCCGGAACTGACTGTTGTTCTGAGCCAATCAGCTTGTGGCGTTTGGCTTCAGGAGCTCTAATCCCTCCTTAGTCCCCGATGCTTCTGATATGAAGAACTAAAGGCAATGCTTATTTCCACTTGAAAGAAAAAGTAGAACACAGCCACGAGGAGTCATGAGATTAAACCCACAATCCACAGGTAGAAAGGTTTAAGTCTGCTGAGTGGATGGCCGGACAGACGGTGTCAACGGACAGCTACAGACAACACAAAAATCACCCCAGAGACAAGCCTGCTAGCACCCCTGTGAGAGGCTCTCTGGACTGAAGTTAGCTTTGGGGATACTCTTGATTCCATTAGCTGGTGTGAGGACACACATTTTCATTGTCTGCGGGACCACTCCCTGGGCCATGGATCGTGTACTACATGAAATGGAGGATGTTAGCTGAGCGCGGGGAGAGAGCTCGTTTCTCTCTGCTTCCTGACTGGATGTGATGTGACCTGAAGCTACACACTCCCGCCACCTCTAACTCCCGGCCACAGTGGAGTACATCCTCTTGAATTATGAGCCAGAAACAAAACTTTCTCCCTTAAGTGCTTTTGTGAGGGTATTTTTATCACAGCAATAGAGGAGTCAGCTGGGATGGTCAGGAGATGGGATCAGAGATGGCAGACAGCAGGAGGCGGTAGGACTTCCTCCCGAGGATGTCTGTTTCAGGAGCCTGGTGACAGACGGACGCCATATTACCAGGACCAGCTGAGGTTGAGGATGTTTTCTAAGTCACCTTCCATCTTGCTGCCTAGAAACTGTCTCTCAGTCGTCTCTCCTTGCCCTCATGCTGCGTCTTGGGATTTCAGCTGACCCAAAGCTTGACAGGCAAATTTGGTTGTTGTTATGAAGCCCAAGCAGAAAAGTAAGTAAGACGGCTGAGAAGAAAGGCTCTCTAAACGAGAGGTTCTCAACTTGCGGGTCGCGCCTCTCTGCGGGTCTAACGATCCTATCATATTGTCTATCAGATATCCAGCATTTCAGATAATTACGTTATGCTTCATAACAGTAGCAAGATGAGAGTTATGAAGGAGAATTGACGATAATTTTATGATTGTGGGTCGCAGCCTTACGAAGGTTGAGAGCCACTGCTCTAAACTGACCTGTTGTGGGCGGGGACAGGACACAGGGAGAGACGCAGTGGGGAGGGGGCATGCAGCTATGTCCTACTGTACAGGAAAGCATCCTGAGGAGAGGGCACTTGGCTGCTGGGAATGAGAAGACACAGGTTTTCACTAGTGAATGGCCCACACTTCGGCCATTGGCCACATAACTCTCTGAGCTCACCGGGACTGCCTCAGTGGCTTGTTTTCATGAATGAGAATTTCTAGAAAGAAGCTGTGTCTGCAGAGTCAGATGTCATGGCATCAGTGACGTGAGAGGCTGGAACATTGCGGGTCCACAGCCTCATTACCTTCCCTTGTGCTGGTTCTGGCCCCTGGGACATCAATCCTTGCTCAGCCGTGTCAGAACTAACAGGCGAATAAACACAAATCTTTTGGAATTTATTACTCTAGCATACTATAAGCTCCTACCAACCCAAAGCTAAGACTGCCCCAGACACCCCCTCTGAGGCCCATAGGGGAGATCCCAATATCTTGCTGTTACTGCACCTATGGTGGACTCGCCAGTGTGTTTAAAACATGACTTGGTTTGTGATTTTCTTTATCCTGCCTTCCTGTAAAACCTCATGAACCTGCTTCCACCTGGGGACATGGGGCTCCCCATTTTCCAGGCCACGGTTACTCAAGTTCGGCTTTAGAATCAGCTTTCTCATTTCATTTGTGGTGAGAGCAGTGGTTTGTTGAGTTGTCCCTTCCCAGAGTTGACATGAATTGTACATTTCCCATTTCAAAGCAAGCCCAGTGGATTCAGACAATCCCACCTTAATATGCATGTCATTTTGTTCTTTTAAAACCGAAATACATTTTTTCTTGTGGTAGATAACTGCTTATTAAAAGGAAATTATAATTCCTTTTATAATTACTTATAAAAATTGAAAGACATCGACTTGAAGTTTCCTTTCTGTTTTTTTTTTTTCATGTGTGATTAATTCTGAGTGTGCTGAGGACATCCCTGTGCAAATGGAGAGTTTTAAAAATCTTTTCCTTTTTCCATAATGGGCTTCTGAAGTTACTTTATGTGTATGGCTGTTTGGCCTACATGTCTGTGTAGCATGTGCACACAGTGCCCACAGAGACCAAAAGAGGGCAACAGATCTCCTCGAACCGGAGCTGCAGATGGTTGTAAGTCACCATGTGGCTGCTGGGAACCAGTCCTGGGTCCACTGGAAGAGAAGCCAGTGCTCCTAACCTCTGTTCCATCTCTCCAGCCCCATCCCTTACAGTTGCCTTTTGCCCAAACATTATTTTTTTAATGGGTTTGAGGCTAAAACTCAGGGCCTCCTGAATATAGCATTTAGCACTGAGTTGTAGGAACATCGATACGCTGTTTAGAAGTTAGCCTTACCTGTACTAAGTTGTAGATGCATTCAATAGAGTTCTTCTTCACATCCGGGTCTGAGCTGCTCAGCAGTCTGATGAGCGGCTCCAGTCCGCCGTGCTCGAATATCTGCACTTTGCCTGTGTACTCTACAGACATGTTCGCAAGACAAAGACTAGCAAACTCATGGATGACCACTTCTTCTGTACATCACAAATAAATGAGACAACCAGTTAGCTACTTGCAGAAGCTCTTCTTTACAATCGGCTCTGAGGGGGGTGTGCATAATGGTGACACACACTTGTGATCTTAACCATTTGGCAGGCAAGGGCAGAAAGTTCTAGTGTCCCAGTGCTGTGCGATGTAGTGCAAGGGGAAGGACCTATGGACACAAGAAAATCCCTGGGCTCAATCTTAGGAACATGTGCATGCATGCACGCCTGCGTGCGCACACACACACACACACACCACACACACACACACACACACACGCCACACACCACGCACCACACACCACACACCACACACACACCACACACACAAATGCACACATGCACATGCACACACACACATGCACACACACCACACACATACATGCACACACACACCACACACACATATGCACGCACACACACCACACACCACACCACACACACACCACACCACACACACACCACACACCACACCACACACACACACCACACACCACACCACACACACACACACACACACACACACACACCACACACACCACACACCACATATCACACATATACACACCACACACACCACACACCACATATCACACATACACACACCACACACACATCACCTACCACACATGCACAGACACACATACACCACACACCACACACACACACACACACCCCACACCCCACACACCCCACACACCACACCCCCCACACACACCACACACACACACCACACACACATCACACACCACATACCACACACACCACACCCCCCCACACACACACATCACATACCACACATGCACAGACACACATATACCACACACCACACACACACCACACCCCCCACACCACACACACACACACACACACACACACACACATACACCATACCACACACACACACACACACTCACACTCACACTCACACTCACACTCACACAGGGGCAGGGGGACTTTGGACAAAGCTCCACAATCTTGCTCACATCACACTTTCAGTGAAAACTGAGCTGTGGTTTCCAAGATCATAATGACAACCCTCAGCTGATGACTCTTAAGTTCTTTCTGATGTGTAGTTTAATAAAATGTAAAGAGAAATGAGTTTCCTGTTGGAAATCTGTGTGGAATGCAGAGTCACCTTCTGGGGAGAGCTGCGCAATCACGGAATTCATGACCTCTAACTCCCTCAGTAGCTTCTTAACATCACCTGCGAAGGAAGGAAGGGGCAAAACACGAAAGCTTAGTAAAGTGATGACAGCAATGTCTTTAAAGCATTTCCTCAGGACACAGGCACTTCTAGCTAATTCACGGGTAAAAATCCTGAGGTTTAGGCCCGCAGCACGGAGGCGGCAGGCTTCGTGCTCAGGCCAGTTTATCCACCTGACAGCATCCAGCCTCTGCCTCCTCATCAGCACGAAACGTGGTGACGGCAGAGGTGCCAGATACACCTAGAACACCAGCCAAGCGAGCTTACTGTGTCCCATCCTCGTTTATTATACAAATTCTGTTTTAAGGATTTTATACCTGAATGTTTTATTACGTCATTTCCATCCTTCCTTCCTCTCCAGTTCCTCCCATATCCTCCCTCTCAAATTTATGACCTCTTCTCTTTAAAGTATTGCTCTCTCTCTCTTTTTCTCTCTTTCTCTCTCTTTCTCTCTCTCTCTCTCTCTCTGTGTGTGTATGTGTGTGTATACAACTCACACATACACGCGCTTAGAGCTGACTACTTAGAATTGCATACCTATCAAGCTTGTCCCTTGAGAAACTAATCCATCCTCTCTCCGTAGCTCTTTACTTAAGGATGGACCTCTGAGACTCCCCCATCCACACTGGCACGTTGACTGTTGTCATTAGGCAAGGTCTTGTTTAGGGAACCACAGTGTTGAGATTCCGCTGGAGCCACTCGCCTGTCATGCCTAGAAGACCGCATCGTGCCGTAGGTGTCCTGGTCGTCTGACTCTTCCTCAGTTTTCTTCGAGGCTTAGCTTACGGTGCAGGGGTACCAGAAGGAGAAGGGTACCTGCGGTCGCTTAGTCTCTGCATTTTGAGGTTGTTTTAAATTTAATTTTTATAAGCTTGTGCAGAATGCAAAACAAGTATTTTAATGTATTTTGGCTGACATAACCTGATCGCTTACACTCCACTTAGAGGAGATGTCCAAAGTACTTAAAATGGTATTTTAAGTTCACTTCCGTGTGGACTCTCTTAGACTACGGCTAGACAGGCGCCTCTCTGCCCCCTGCTCCTTGTGGCCCTAACTCCAGCTTTTTGAGGAAAAAGAAAGACATTTCTGTTTTTCAGTTTGGCCATTTCTCTGTCCAGTTCCTTTATCTGCAAAGGAAGATTAGCCTTGCTGGAATTGGAGGAAAGGTCACTGAAGCACACAGGCTTGGAGGCCTTCATCCTTCTGAATTGCTGAATGGGTTTGGCACTGACTGAGCACACTTTTCCTGCGGAATTTGGAGGTATGGCTTTTCTTCGATGTGTCAAAACTCCTGATTTCGATGTTTCTGTTGCAAGTGGCTGAAGGTCCAGCAAATGGAAAGTGGACAGCCGAGTGCAATGTCCTGAGGTAGTGGGCAGGGAAGCAGAGGGAATCCTGAATCCATGCGTACTATTGAGACGGACCCAATGCCTCATGGGAACTGACAAAACCTTCCCCGGGTCGGGCCAGGCTTAGGGAACTGGCAATGTCTTCCTCTCGTCCATGTGTGAACGTTTACAGAAAGCATTAACAACAGCTTCCTCAAAACTGCTTCCCTACAAAGACCTCCTATGAAACTGGCTTGCCTTCCTCCCTGAGCTGTACGTAATAGTCCCACAGAGGTTCTGGATTCCTTGGGAGAATTTGCTGTCCATCAGAGTAAGTACGGCCTGCCTGATCCCTGACGTTCTGTATGGATGTGTGCCTTAGTTAGGGTTTTATTGCTGTGAAGAGACACAGTGACCGTGGTGACTCTTTGAAAGGAAAACATTTCATTGGGGCTGGCTTACAGACGTAATAGTTCCACAGAGGTTCTGGATTCCTTGGAGAATTTGCTGTCCATCAGAGTAAGTACGGCCTGCCTGATCCCTGACATTCTGTATGGATGTGTGCCTTAGTTAGGGTTTTATTGCTGTGAAGAGACACAGTGACCGTGGTGACTCTTTGAAAGGAAAACATTTCATTGGGGCTGGCTTACAGTTCACAGGTTTAGTCTGTTATCATCGTAACAGGAAGCATGGCGGCATGCAAGCAGATATGGTATTAGAGAAGTAGCTGAGAGTTCTTTATTTGGATCTGAAGGCATCAGGAAGAGACAGTCAGCCGCTAGGCTTGGCTTGAGCATCTGACACCTCAAAACCTGCCCCTGGTGATGCACTTTCTCCAATAAGGCCACACCTACTCCAACAAGCCACACCCTCTACAGTGCCACTCCCTATGGGCACATGGGGGGCATTGTTATTCAAGTCACCACCACATCTGTCATGTCTTCATTCCTACTTGGACTCTGTCATGGTTCTGGACCCAACCTGGGATTTTAGATATCTGAGCACTTTCCCTGTGTATAAAAACCATTCTTGCGTGTTCATGCACTTTAGAACTTCTCAAGGCGTTCCCAACCTAGGGTGAGCCATGCTGGCACCTGCGCACTGTCCAACTGATTTCTTTCTGTGATCGGCAATCACAGGAAAAGCCCATAGCTGCATGTTCCTTGCAGCCTCAGGCTGATGCCACACCTTATTTTGTCCAACCAAGTTAACAGTCTTCATCGGATAATCTCATGCCAAAAAATATAGACCAACGGACCAGAGATGTGCAGGGACCACTCTGTGGTCCATCCCATCTGCGGACCCACTCTTCTCCTTCAGTGCAGCCCTGTGAACTGGTGACCAAATTGATGGATTTATTTATTTATTTTTGTTTTTTGAGACAGGGTTTCTCTGTGTAGCCCTGGCTGTCCTGGAACTCACTCTGTAGACCAGAACTCTGGCCTCAAACTCAGAAATCCGCCTGCCTCTGCCTCCCAAGTGCTGGGATTAAAGGCGTGCGCCATCACTGCCGGACCTGATGGATTTATTATTCTGCTTTGACACTGGATTGTTCAAAGAGTTCTCTCTCTCCTCTCTCTCTCTCTCTCTCTCTCTCTCTCTCTCTCTCTCTCTCTCTCTCTCTCTCTCTCTCTCTCTTAAGGATAAATCAGCAAAAAATAACAGGCAAGCTGCTCAAATGCAGTCTCGGTTCCTTCTCCTTCAACTGTGCAGGGCACAGGGCAACTGGATGAAAATTCTGACCCATGCCGGGGTCAGTGAGCCACATCTGAATAAGCAGGGCGCCACCCATGATTTCTGCTTGAGGCAGATCTGCCAGCGACTTCAATACCTGCTCTAACTTCATCAGATCTGTTTTGATTGCATCAACTTTTTTGTCCTAGTTGGGCTAGAATTCATTATGGAGGCCAGGCCAAACTCACTGCAATTCCTCTGCCTCCGCTTCCCCTGTGCTGACATTACAGGTGGGCACCACTCTGACAGGTTTGACTACTTTCTCAACCACCATATGTTGGTTTTACCACCCAGTTCATTCTTGGCCTTCAACCTGTTTACAGCACCATCTACCTGCGGTGTCTTTGAGTGACCCAGGTGCTGGTTTCTGAGGTTGCCTGACGCGAGGTTTCTGGTGGACGCTCTGGAGCTGAGGACAGTCACTGCATCTGCTGTGTGTCCTCAACGAATTAAATATAAACTGGCAGGAGACAGGGGGTGGCAGCTGTGTTTTGGCTGAAGAAGAAGGTCCAGTAGTTTCAGTGTCTATTTGAATCACTTTAGTTTGGCACAGACAACTTCCAGAAGAGGAGGAAGGGGGAAGGAGGAGGAAGTAGAAAAGGAAGAAGGGAAAGAAAAGGCAAAAAAGGGGGAAGAAGGCAAGGGGGAAGAAGGCAAGGGGGGAGGGGAAGGGGGGGGAGGGGAAGGAGGAGGAGAAACAGAAAAGGACGAGGAGGCGGAGGAGGCGGTTGTGAAGAGGAGCTCAGTCTCCCACAGGAAGTTTCTGCTGCCAGAATTCTGTTGAAACATCACTTCTTCCGCTGTGAGCAGTTGTTCCCTGAGTACGAATGCCGCTGGAAGGCACGTATTTCTCACGAGCATCCATTGCTGCTGTTAGACGTGTCGACACGCTGTAACTGAGCACTGTGGAGGTGCGATTGGGCGGTTACAGACTAGCCTGGAGGCACAACTCCTCAGGGTCCAGTGGCAACGCACTCATCTCTATCCAAGTTTTCAAGGACAAGTGTGGCAAGTGGAGTTACAGCCGTGAAAAGGTGGATTCTTCCAAGAAAAGGAGACGTTACCGAGCAGCTGGGGTGCCGTGTGTGTGACTGCATCATCACATAACAAAGCAATTAATTCACGTACTGGCTCTTTTCATCTAATCCATGGAATCGTCATTCCATGGTAGGTCATCACAACAGGTATGTATTTAGGACCTGCCACCCTTAATCATTAGATCAGGGGGCCAGGAACTCTCTGGAACCCTGAGGCAGCAGCACTCTCCTCACTGGACATCAGATGGCCTGTGTCCTTCTAGCACCAAACAAACCCAGCCTACAGGGAGGTTCCAGAGAACCCCTCACTTAGCACACACAAATGAAAACATTTCTTTAAAATTTTTTATTTTTCTAATTGTGTGTGTGTGTGTGTGTGTGTGTGTGTGTCCATGTGTAGACCCAAGAGGAGGCCAGAGGCCATAGATCCTCCTTAATCTGGAGTTATAGGCAGTTACGAACCACCTAGTGTGGGTGCCAGAAACCAAATTCTGGTCCTTTGCAAAGGCAGGATGTACTCTTAACTACTGAGCCGTCCCTCTGTCCCCTAATTCTAAGTAATTTAGGGTCACAAAATCCTCTAGGAACCCATAAAATGCAACTTGTATTTCCTGAGCTGAGAATTTTCACCAACAATTTGGAGAGTTTCTCAAGAAATAGATATGTTACATCTTAGATGATAGATGAATGAACAAGTAAGAGTAATAAGGAAAAAAAACAAACAGGAAAAAAAGTCATTGAAAATCTAAATACCATTTGATTCAATTATCTAGAAAATTGTGCATACCATTCAATTATCTAGAAAAACTGTTTGTTGGGGACAGGAAGAGAAGAATCCACGCTGTACCCTGGGGAGACCTGGCAAGGGACAAAGCGCTAAACTCAGCCATAGTCTGTAACTGGGAGACTTGGGTTTATGCCTGGTTGAATTTATTCTCCAATAAGAGAATCAGTGAGGTTTCTCTAGTTACAGAGTTGTTGGCTCAATGTATTTTTTGAAGCTTTTTCCCCGAGTTACAAAGTTTGTGATTCAAAAACTACCGAAACACAGAGTTGTGACTTATGCCTGGACAGATCCATCCTGTCCAGAGCCAGACTGCTGCTGTTGCCATGGTGTCACCAAACTGCCGTTCTCAAAGCCAGAAAATCACTTTAGCTGATACTATAATGCCACACTTCCAAATATATATAAATATTTGAATCAAATAATAGATCTGATTCAAGAGTAAATACAACTAATTTTTTTTGTCACAAGCAATAGTCATTTTTTAAAAGACAGTTTATCAAAACACTAATGTGAGTTTCATCCACTAAGAAATTGATATAAAGCCTTAACCGACATGTGTGCAGACACACAACCACCTGCAACTCCAGATGCAGGAGCTTCCGCGTCCTCTCCTGGCCTTCACAAGCGATTGCACTCTCACGCAGATATACACACACACACACACACACACACACATTCAACAAACACATCTTTAAAAAATATATGAAATCATTAGTTACACTGCACGCCCTTCCCCCCTTTGCTAATATTAAAGTCGGCTTAAATAGAACATAGACAAATGCCTTAAATTTAGACTTGAAAGAAGGAGAAACATTGTTACTCACTGTTAGACGCCAGAATACCAAAGATCATCATAGCGTTTCTTCTTACAATTTTGTCTTCGTGGGTGAGCAGTTTGGTCAAAGGCTCCACGGCTCCAAGTTCAAGGAGAGTTGCTTTGTTCTCTTCACCTGACGCCATGGGTAAAACAAGACCATGTGTGAATGCCTTCCAGACCCCGGGAGCTGTGCCCTGGGCTACCTCACTCTCCTGTTTGCCCTTTCTATCCCTCTTCGCTTTCTCTCAGAGAAGACCTGCGGGCTCCGGCACCCTGTGCACCTCTGCTCTCTCCTCCCCTGGTGTTCACAGGCTCACCCTCAGCTCTGAACTCACAGAAGGCCAGCCCAGAGCGGTATCCTAATATTGTCACAGCATCCCAGACACTCCCACACTCCTGTCTTTAAAATTTGTGGGTTTTTAAAAATGTTTATTTTATTTATATAGGTGTTTTTGCTGCAATTATGTCTGTACACCATGTGTGTGAGAGAGAGAGTGTGTGTGTGTGTGTGTGTGAGAGAGAGAGAGAGAGAGAGAGAGTGTATGTGTGTGTGTGTGTGTGTGTGTGTGTGTGTGTGTGTATGTACAGTGCCTGCAGAAGTCATAATAGGACACAAACCCTGGAAGTGGAGTTATAGCCAGTGGTGAACTACCAGATGTGTGTGTGCTGGGAACTGAGTCCAAGTCCTCTATAACTGTAGCACGTGCTCTTGACTGCCGAGCCATCTCTCTAGCCCTTAGATCGTGCTTTTAGCTTTTACACCACAATAAAAAGGGTGTATTATTTTCTTATAGGTGCTTTAACTCCACAAAGTCTGTGTCTGAAAACAGTGAAGTTTTTATCTTTGGGTTGGAAAGGTAGAAATCTGGACTAGACCTCCATGGGTACAGGCGAGGTGGATGACCAGGTGATCTGTTTCTTCTGAGAGCTCCACAAGAGAGCTCTTCCTCTCCTTGGTCTTCCTGGGGGTGAGGGGTGAGAATGGAACCCAGGACCTCGTGAAAGCTAAGGAAATGCAGAACCACTGAACTGTACTTCAGTCTGCTTTCTGTTTCTTCCAAGAATTCCTTGCCTTGTGGGCACCTTCTTCCCTCA
This sequence comes from Apodemus sylvaticus, assembly GCF_947179515.1. Taxonomy (NCBI): domain Eukaryota; kingdom Metazoa; phylum Chordata; class Mammalia; order Rodentia; family Muridae; genus Apodemus; species Apodemus sylvaticus. The sequence continues at coordinate 62,413,738 of NC_067485.1, forward strand.
AAGTCACCAACCACATATTTCTGGCCTGTTTGCCTACCACTTCCCTGGCTCTAAGCCTCCTGCCCCTCCTTTCAGCAGTCAGGATTGCTGTTGCCCTCGCCTGGAAATCATCTCATCTCAAAGTCAGTTGATTAGCAACTTTTATGCCTTAAGTCACGGGGTCTTGGCATGAAAGTCAGTTGTTGGATTTAACTTCGTGTATTCTTTACAAATTCCATACCCACCTTCAAGAGGCATACAGGGCTGCAGTGTGCCTCGTTTTCTCTCTTTACCAGCTCAGGGCTTCAGCGTGCTCTTTATAATTGTTTTCTGTTCCTTTCATTTCTTTTCAGATATCTATTATATTTATTACTGACTTTGGGTTTAATTTTTCCTTTACCATCGCCCTTTCTTAAAAAGGAAGCTGAATCTACTGGTTTGACACTTTTAAAAAATGATTTGTGTGTGTGTGTGTGTGTGTGTGTCTGTTTGTGTCTTTGTGTGTGTGTGTGTGTGTGTGTGTGTCTGTGTGTGTGTGTCTGTGTGTGCATGTGTGTGTGTGTCTCTGTGTGTGTGTGTGTGTCTCTGTGTGTGTGTGTGTGTGTGTGTGTGTGTGATTGGCATTTGAGGGCATGTGCATGGATAGAAGTGGCTTTTACATGAGCCCCAGGGATCCGAACTCTGTCAGCATTTTAGTCACCCTGACCCTAAACCTTGCTTTTTAACATGGTGCAATACATTTTTATCTAAACACTAATTTAACAGCATTCTACAAAGTTTTATAGATTAATTTCTACTTTCATCCCCCACTTTCTTTCACTCCTGAGCTGCACAGAAGGGTGCTGCTTGCTAGAATATTGGCTACTACTGATTTCTAATGTAATTCCTCCGTGGTGTGGAGATACGTTTTGAATAGTTTAGAATCCCTTTGAAATTTGTTTAGTCGTGTTTTGTGCCCCAGAATGCAGCTTACTGAGGTGAGTCTTCTGTAAGTTACTCCTGAGAAATAATGTTCACTCCAGACTTCTCAGAGAGAAGTCTGTCCATGCAGATTAAATTCATTAATATGGATGGTCAAATCTTCCATATTTTCAAACTTACTGTCTATTTATTCTTTCATTTACTGAGAGAAAGGTCTGGAATCCTCTCTCTGGGGGGTGTCAACGGATGCTTATCTTTTCTCGAAATACCAGCTTTCTGCATTTTGAGTGTCCTCTATTCGGTCCATGGCTACAGAAGATTTTCTGCAGCCTTTGAATTATCTGACCTCTTTATCATAATGAAATGACCTCTGGCTCCTGTTACTGCTTACTTTTCTTATATTAATATAATCACTCCATGTTTATAGTGATTAGTCCTCTCATGAGATATCTTTTTACCTTTTATTTGCGCCTTAATATTCTAAGGGTCTTTCTAGAAGGCAGCATACTGTTTGGTTTTGGGGTTTTTAATTGAATACAACAATCTGTCCCTGTTGATCATTTAAATTTTATTTGAATTGAATTTTATTCAGCTGTAAAGGAAGAAGAAATTGCAAAATTAGCATGAAAATGGGCGGTAAAGCCGAGGACACTAGGAAAGGGCCACAGAGCCTGGGCAAACCGGGGCTGTGAGGGAAGGGGTGTGGGAGAACCAAGTGGAAATGGAGAGGGGGGGACGTGACGGGGGGGGGGGGGTGTCCTGGGGGAAGGGAGCAGGGAGGCGGGGGAGGGGCGGCCTTCAGTTCAGCTCTTTATATTCACATTGCGCACAGGCCTATTTGTTTTATACTTTGGGTCATGGGCCAACGCAAATTTATCTAACTGCTCTTTTTGCGTCTGTGGCATTTATTCTTACTGGTTGACTGGATAAATGAGCACCTGATATGTAATATATATATATTATATATATATGGTACTCTAATAGAAATGAGATAGAAAGATAAACTGCAAACGAACAAACCTTTCAAAGCAAACTTATAGATGGCCTCACAGGCCTTGGCTAAGATGTCTTCCTCCGGAGACTTGAGCATCAACACCACGGTGGCTGCTTTCTTGCTTTCAATTGTGAGCGGGTCAAACTGAAATATAAAAAAAAAGAAAACTAATCAGGTCCACGTAAATGTCACATCAAAATTAGCAGTGGCTTAAAATTTAAAGAGGCCGCAATCTTGCAAGAGGGTGTGGTCACTGCCCAGTAGGTGCGCTGCCAAGAGAGGTGGTTCAGTGGTTAAGGGTGCTCGCTGGCTGCTCTTCCCGAGGGCCCAGGCTCAGGTCCCAGCACCCTCCCAGTGGCTTACAACGGTGTAGCTCCAGTTTCTGGGGGGTATCTGATGCTTTCTTCTGGCCTTTGGGGGTGCTGCATGTATGTGGTACAGCATGCATGTAGGTGAAACACATGCGCACAGAAAGTAAAATTGAAGAAAAAGTCTTACAAACTACTGACAGAGAAACAACTTTCAGCACCGACAGCCCTCTAATTCCTAGAGAACAGTGGAAGGGAAAGAAAGATTATTTTTATTACAGATCTAGTTTCTCAATTGGTCTCAGACAAGTTTCTGAAGCATCTAGAGTGCCATTTCCTTGTTCTGTGTTCTAGTGATGATAGCAGGTATCTGAAGTGATCGAGCAAGGGTTTGAGAGGTTGTGATGACGCACTTAGCTCCTTATCTAGCACATAGCAGATGCTCACTAAAATAAATATCTATTATTATCATTCTAAGTCAACACGCAAGAATCCATGAGTTTATCCGGTGCCCTGTCCCAACAGTGAATGTGTCTGTTCCAACGACTGAACTCTTAATGGAAAAGTCTGATTTATGGATGCTAAACAAGAAAAAAGATTTAAGAACAGAAAGATGCATGTAACAAGTACAACCTTGAGTAAGTTCCAGAAAAGGACAATAGTGGCATAGCGTGGAGGAAGTGCGCAGGATTCTGAGTCCTGCATCATGCTGCGTCTGGGCAATATTTGTGTAGCAAAAACAAGCTAGACCGAACTCACAGCGCTGGGGCTTTCTGTGGGCCAGAAGAAAACAAATCATGGTGCTGTTTTCTTTCATTTCCAGAGATGAAGGAAGGAAGGAGTTCTGTTTATGATAAAGGCAAGCGAGTTTCCCGGTGCCGCCTGGTTCTTTGGGTTGATGCTCCCGATACTACACCTTGTTACGGTTGGGAATGTACGAGGCATCATTGTGTGAAACGCGCAGGCTAGGAAGAGGGAAGGAAGGTGGATGGCAGATGTAGGCCATCGCCTAGAAGGATGTATCTGGAATTTTTAAAAAAAAGTTTAAATCCCATAGAAGAGAAAAGTCTGTCAAATTTTTGAAAAAATATCACATTCTTAATTGTGTGTATATGTGCACATTCACATGGGTGTGCACATACATACAACATGCATGCACATATGCACATGCAAGGGAAGTCAAAGGACAACTAACTCACAGGAGCGGACTTTCTCCTTCTGTCTTGTGTGCCCTGGGAGTCGAACTCAGGTCATCAGGCCTGGTGGCAGGCACTTTTATCTGAAATGCCTTCTGCTGGGTTTTATAGGACAGTGCTGTCTCAACCTTGGTCCAGAGCTTCTGTATCTGAACACCCATGCAAAAACAGTTAGTACAGTAGTGACAGCCTGTAATGCCGGATCTGGGGAGGCAGACACAGGGGGACCCCTGGGAACTTCTTGCCAAATCAATGCACTACAGGCTCGGTGACAGACCTGTGTCAAAAAATAAATGTGACGTGATTGGGAAAACACCTAGTGTTAACCTCTGGTCTCCAAACGTGTGAAATGACACATGCTCATTCACTACACACACACACACACACACACACACACACACACACAAACTTACAGCTTGATGGCAAGTATGTGTTTAACGTCACAAGGAAATGCCGTGTTTTCCCAAAGTAGTTCTACCGTTTGCAACGTCACTATCAATGTAGCCGCATGCAGCACAGCATGTCTTCTTCACTAGGTTTTGCTTTCCTCGACTCTGCAATGCTGCATAGGTTACAGACATTGATTTTTCATAAAATTAATATGTTTGTATATTTCATCTTTATGTAATGGAATAGCCTCTTCATATTTATAAAATTTTGTGTTATTAAGTGAACAGCACTGGAGACTGGTTTCTTCTTTTAAAATGAAATTGTTTTTAAATTATGAAATCTCCATGTTCTTTGATAAGTGTTTGTCCTATAATTATATTTGTTCCGATGCATAGACACTTTCTTATGATTAGGGTTTGCATGATATTATGTCTTTTTCTTTTTTTTTTTTTTCTTCTTTTTTTGGTTTTTTGGATTTGGTTTTTTTGAGACAGGGTTTCTCTGTGTAGCCCTAGCTGTCCTGGAACTCACTCTGTAGACCAGACTGGCCTCAAACTCAGAAATCCACCTGCCTCTGCCTCCCAGAGTGCTGGGATTACAGGCGTGTGCCACCACCGCCTGGCTTGTCTTTCTGTTTTATCCTTAAACATTTCTTGAGTCTTTTCCTTAAATTTGACCTTCCCTATCAATAATCTAGTATGATTATTGATATGGTTGAGATCTATTGACCATCTTACTATCCGTCTCTACTCTCCCTTTTCTCTGTCTTCTTTTTTTGGTAACTGTATTTTTTTTTTTTTTTTTTTAGTTTCCTATTTTATTTCCTCTAATGGCTTACTGATTGTTTTCCTCATATGGGTCACATATACCTCTTATATATTTTGCATTTTTAATTATTTTTATTGGCTACATTAACATCATGAAAACTATATAGCTGATTGCATAGATTTTTCCCCCTTGGTAATGGGGATAGAAGGACCTTAAAGAATATTGGATTATGTTCTGTCAAGCACTTAACCTCCATCTGGATCAACTCTGTTCACCACAAGCTCATTTTTAAACCTTGCTAAGACAAATCCAGGAGCACCTTTAACACAGGGAAAAGCTTGACATACTATATGGACCCAGCATTTCTGGAGGCTCTACCTAATATTGCCCTAGAAATTCAATAAGACTCTCTTATCAAAATCATGATTCCCAGACTTGAGTGTGCTCTAAAAGCCACAGCATCCAAAACCTTCTCGGAGTTTGCCTTTGCCATGTGCATCGTGAATGGCTCCGCCCAGACAGCTGAGAACTTAAAGTCTCCAGGGACCATTAACCAGACTTTCTGCTGTTGGCCTTTCTTTGAGATACAGAGGTGGATGAGAAGCTTCCAACCAAACCTCTCTTCTTTTGAAACAAAAACCGGACTTTCTTTAGGTCCTGATCACCCTCTATACTTCCATTCCCTTTCACAGCCCACACCATGATGAAACGTTACTTTTCTCCCTGTTCTATTGGCAGCACATATCCAAGCTGAATTTAACCTTCAGGTGACCACTTCGAAGGCTCCCACAGTGACCGCCATGCCACCTGCTACCCGCCATTTCTTGATAATCTCATTTAATTTCTCTCCTAAGTAAGAGCTGAAGCTATGGGACTCTGCATCTTGTTGGGCCTCCTGGGTTCAGTCTGTGGAATTAAGGCGGCTTATCTGAGTGCTGTCTTCTGATATCTGGAAGCCTAAGGCATCAACTGGCTTCAGAAGGTGCATCTGCTACTGAAGTTGCAGGCAAAGGGATCCTGAGTTTCTGTCCCACCTTTACAAGGCTCCCTGACTGCCTGTGATTGTCTGAGGACCACAGCTTTAGACATCTGAGACTTCGAGCACTTCCTAACAGTCCAGATGCTATTAGGAAGTGCTTGAAGTCTTCCACAGAACACCAGCCCACACACAGAACAAACTTAAGGACCACTTCAGAGCTTTAATTTTCTAATACAAGTCTTCCTCTTTCCTTCTCTCTTTTTCTCCCCTCTTCCTCCCTCTCTTCTTCTCTCTCCTTCTTTCTCCCACCCCCTCTCTCTGGGCCGTATAGACTTGTTGGCATGAGTACGTCTGGAGTCACGGGTTTGACATTAAGTGTTTTTTTTTTAACCAATCATTTTCACCTTTTGTTCCTTCTTCCCCCATTCCCGCTTTTTTTTCTTCTTTTCTCCTTTTTTGGAATAGGTCTCTGAAGTTCACCTGTTGCATTGACTGGCCAACCATTGAGCTTCAGGGCATCTCCCTACCTCCCCCTGCTCCAGCGTCCACCTCCTACCCAGCACTGGAATTATATATAAGAATGGCCATGTCTAACGCTTATGTGGGTTCTGAGACTCTGAACACAGGTCCTCATGCTTGTGAGACGTCACCATCTGAGTCATCTCTCCAGCTCCCCCTTTTTTTTAGGGGGGCGGGGAGGAGGATGTTTAGATTCCACAGTATTGTCCAGATTGGTCTTGAACTCCCAAACTAGAGCGACCCTTCTGTCTCAGTCTCTAGAGTACCTAAGTCAGACTATACAGCACTAAATCTAAATTAGTATTTGAGTATTTTAAAGCGAGTCTTGTAAACATGTGACTAACTTGTGAGAACATCATTGTAACTGCGGTCTTCGAAGAGGTAGAGTAGTACATCCAGATCTGCTGGGAGAAGAGTAATAAGTAAACACCATTTGCTCTCTCCTGGAGGTTTAGTCAACACTCTGATAAGTTACTGCATCTTCCAGTCATCATTAGGAACAAGGTAGTATAAATTATGAGAACCGTAAAAGAAAATGGGGGCCATACGAGCTACATTCGAAAGATCAGTTCTGCCGTAGGACGCCAGTGCTTGGCAGACAGCAGAGGCACTTGGCGTGGTATTTTTTTCTCCTGCAGGGCCTACAGCATTATAGTAATTTTTCTTTGATTTAAAAAGGTGCTGAGAATAAAATGGTGGTTGTAACAGAACGCCACACTCCTGAATAAATAATGCCGAGTTGTAATCACACAGCTCATCTGCTTCCCTACGAGGTCGTCAGTCAGCAGCACGCTTGTGAAATTACAATGTCACGCTCTGTATAAAATGAACTGTGCGCCAAGACTACAGACAGAAAGAGTGAAAGCACGGGAGAAGCGTCCTGGCTAAGCTCTGCTTTGAAAGGCTAGTCTGCTGAGAGACCAGAGGCATACGGAGACAGTCTCCAATCTCTATGGAGGAGCACGACCACGAGAAGCCACTGTCTGGAAGCACCTCAGAGCTCGCCATGTTCCTGCTTCTGCCTTTCTAACATGGTACTCACAAGCCAAGCTTGCATCCTTGGCTTTGCTTTTTATTCTTCCTTTTCAAGACAAGGTTTCACTGTGCAGCCCAGGTTGACCTTAAAGTAATGAGTCTCTTTCCTAAGGCTGTGGAGTGCTGATGTGGTAGGGATACACCAGTATATCCGATTCACATGTAGCTCTGGGGGCACTGGGAGTGGAGCCCAGTGCTCGACCCTGTTCTACGCACCTGAGGCTATCTAATGCTCATTGTTGGGAATGAGCATTGCCCCGGGGGCGGGTATCATCACATCCTCCCTGTGCCAGGTAGAGCTCTGGAAATGGGAATGGGAATGTACCCCATGCACAAATGCACATAAACCGATGCCACAGCGGGAATTCAAACCCAGGCAATGTGACTCCATAGCCTGTAGCTGTGGTCACTGCATATATGCTTTATACTTAGAAATGCCTTGGAGAGTACCTCCTGTTAGACTTTTGTTCACGCAACCATTTCTCAAGAACGCAGCATTTTCTTAAAGCACTACAACCAACCCTTCAGCCACACTTGAGGAGGGAGAAGACAATTAGATTGATCATTCAAGAGATAACTTTCTCTGATTCTATCTCTTTCACGAGAAAAAAAATGTAAATCTACAAACTATGTCTGCATATATCACTGTATCCCTGACCAGTGAGAATTTAGGAAAACTTGTGTTTTAACCATATCAATACTCTTGCTGCCTCTCTTAACCCACTTTAATTAATAGATCAACGATGAATGGAAACAAAGTCGTTGCCGGCAGTTTCTAGGGAAACAAATTACCATTAGTACACTGAGAGAAGTTTGGTGCCATCAACAATTACCTAGCTCTCTTTGACATTGGTTATTACTTGCAATTTATAGATCAAACTTTGAAAATATTTTTATTGCATTTAATTACTGTATTTTGGAGGGTGCACTCCACAGTGTGTATGTATAGGTCAGAAGGCAATTTGCGGGAGTCAGTCAATAATGTCCATTCTCTCCTTTAACCATGTGACTCTTCAGTATCAGCTCTGACCCTGAGACTTGGAGGCAAGCATCTTTACCTGCCGAGCTATCTCACTAGCCCCAGAACAAATGTTTTTATGGGCTTTGAAGAAGTAGATCTTGAAATCAGCCTAAAGTTAGGCTACTTTAATTGTGATAAGCCTTTGGAAATTCTGGAAGTTGTCAGGTAAAATAAGGGTTGGAGAAGCTGGAAAGATGGCTCCGTGTTACACTGAGAATCCTTATTCCCACCGCAGAGGACCTGAGTTCAGTTCCCAGCATTCACATCAGGTAGTTCTCAACTGCCGGTAACTCCTGGTCTAGAACTGTGACATGATGCACAGAAACACACACACATAAGTAAAAATAATAAAACCCTTTAAAAAGGAGGATTGGGTCTCTTAATGGAGACAGTTTGATTGACATGAAGTCCGTGGGAAAACGGTAATAGACAAGGATCATTGGTGAATGTCTTATGTGTCTTCAGTGGATCCCAACCTTAGTGTGAACTGAGAAAGAAAGACCTGCATGCGTATGATTTTAGCCCTGGGGCTGCATTTCTGAAGTCCTCCATGTATCTACAAAAATTGGAGCACAGCACAGTATCAGCCAGACATTATAATATTGTCAGACATGTATTAGCACACCCATTCTTTGTTAACATTGTAGGAAGTGTGCCAAACAGATACCTCTATTGATTGTTAGTCCTCTGATTCTTTTTTTAATTATGGTTGCTGCTAAGTACTGTGTTCATAAATTCCCTTGAAGGCACCAGCAGTGATATACGGAGTAGGAGGAGCCTTATGATCCACTGAGTTGAGAGTGTCTGACACGTGCTAGGAGTGTGTCCAAAGGAAACGGCCAGAATGAGAACAATGAGGGAACTCTGTCACAAATGCACACCGACTGCCTCTGCAGAGCTTTCCCCAGATTAGGGAAGACAGAAACTTCTATAGCTTTTGCCATAAATCTATCACAAAGTATCAAACACCTTGGTAGTCATGGGTGTGTGTGTGTGTGTTTGTGTGTGTGTGTGTGTGTGTGTGTGAGAGAGAGAGAGAGAGAGAGAGAGAGAGAGAGAGAGGAGGGAGGGAGGGAGGGAGAGAAGGACAAAGAAGCGTCCTGGTACTAACGGATATTACTTACTGAATTATATGTCAAACACTGAGAATGTCATGTAATTTATTTCTCCAACTCATATCCAAATGAGTTGGAGAGTGCTAGTCCTATTTTAAAGATAAAGAAAACTGAAATAGTTTAGCCAAATTTGGCAACTTGGTCAAAGCGATTAATACAGTTCATGAGGAACCATGCTGAGACAAGGTTTCTGTCCTCGATTGTTAACACTCCTGATCTGGAAGGCAGTTTTCTGCAGTACTTTCCAATTTCTGCAAATTTGGAAATCCCTCATTTCTATGTGTCTTCTGTTTGATGATAAACTCAGCAAATGTGTGTTTTGAAATTAGACTCCAAAGTCAGAATCATCAACAATCATTTTCTACTGTCTTTCAGTAACTGATTAAAGTCAACTGACACACCATGCATTTAGGAGCAAAAGCGTATTCTGTAAGAGGCTATGTTTATGCTCAGTATTTGAAAGAGAAAGAGTTGGTGGCCCCAGACTATTTTCCAACTGGAAAATCCAGTATGGGCCATCTCATGTCCAAGACTATCAGCAAATAGCATACACAGTATGTATGAGCTGTAGCATAACATCTCATTATTTTTGAAAATTCCTTGGATAATTCATATTAACTATAGGCCAGTCAACAGAAACTTGCAGTATTTAAAAAAAAACACAATGAAACTATGTATCCATTTACTAGACTGTAAACATGCTATCTACACACTAGAAGAGCTAGTAATCGCTGTCTAATTGTGCTAATTATGTAATGACAATGTTGTAAGTGTTTGTTTATATACTGTTAGGTTTCTCTGACTAATATCATTAGTCAGACTTTGGACGTCTGCCACCATGTATACTGTGGGACATACCAAACTGTTGGAACAATTTATTTTTAAAACTGGTGGTTAAAGTGTTGCTGGTATTTGCACCAGAAACTTACCACATCCTTAGGGGGAGGTTCAACTTCCTTCTTTATTTTTTTACCCATCCTAGGAAAAAAAGATGCAAAATTATGATGTGCACATCATAAATCGGTACATCTTCCATGATCTCAGTTATCTATGTTCTTCGGAGGATCATCATTTCCTCTTCACATTTCACCAAGGAAAGCACACAGTTGATGTAGGACTTACAGCACATGCCAAAATGTTACAGAAGTCTCTGTTGGAAGCATCGATTTTCAAGGAACTTTTTGGTAAGATTTTTGAACATTGGTGTTATTAAGCAAGAAAAAAATCATAGCGCATTTACTCACCAACTGTGTGGGTTTGTTTGTTTGTTTGTTTGTTTTATGCAACTTTGTTGTGTACTTGTGATATCTAGCCCATGCTATGAATTCAGTATTATGAAAACCATTAGCTCTGTTTTCCTGTGAGTAACACTTTGGTGAAAAGAAGAGGAAGTTACCAGATTCCCATGAGAAACCTTAGGATGGGATAGGATCAGGATTAGTTCAAATTGCTTGTCAGAGGTCAAAAGCAACATCTGGTTTTACAGACATTGGGCAGAATGCATTGTACACATTAAAAGGCCACGTGATCACAGTAACTCTTCTGAAACACGGTGACGTTTCTGAAAGACTTCTATTCCATGCGAGTAACTTCAAGCCTTTGAATCATAAGGTCTGTGAGGAACTGGGCAGGCTTATTCTATACTGAGCTATATCTTATGCTTCATCCAGTACACTAAAATGTTAAAAAACAAAACACTCATAGTCTCCACTAAATATAATTTTACATAAATAAAGTTTAGGTTTATTTATCTTAGGTATATGGTTATTTTGCCTTCATATATGTGCAACGTGTGTATGCCAGGTGCCTGAGGGAGCCAGGAAATGGTGTTGGATCCCCTGAAACTGAAGTTATAGACTTGTGAGCTGCAATATGGGTGATGGGAACCAAAGTCCTTTACAAGAACAACAAACCATTGACTGGCCCATCTCTCTAGTTCCCAAATTTTCATCAGGATTGCTTTTGAACTCACTCAGCAACTAGTAGATACCTGAAAATTCTTACAAAATGAGAAAACTGTCTTAAAATGTATGGAAATGTACCATTAGTAAAACATGAAAATAACCAATTTTCAACTTCCTTTTCATATATTAGTGCCAGCATTTTTCTCAAATCTTAAATATTCATACGTGCTTGAAAAGTGCACGGGCCCTTGGTGTTAGCCTTGTTTCATTCAGAAAGACACACAGAAGCCAGTCCAGAACAGTGAGAAGCTACCACAGGCACAGGGGCAAGTTCATAGGTCAAAATAAGTTCATAAGCATTCTAAGATATACCAGCAGCTCATTTCTAGCTATTCCTTCTAAAGGACATTCAGGAAACAAGTTACACCCACACAAAACTGTGTGAAGTTATCTCAGTTGCCTTCCGACTAACGGATGATGTTTTCTGAACAGCTGAATAACAAACAGTGCAGAGAATAAAGATGCACAGTGTTACAAGCAGGAAAGGGTCCTTGGATGGTCGATGGCTGTTTGGGGGCTTAGGTGTAATTCTCTGGTGTAAGTGGGAGCAATTTGCCATAGACACAATGAACAAAAGTAAAATTTACCCAAAGATAAGTGGGTTGTTGCTGTTGTTTTGGGGTTTTGTTTGTTTTGTTTTACCATCTTGCCTGAATTTTATTGCCTATTGTCAATTTCCTTACCTGGGACCATTTTCCTAAGAAATTCTTAAAGGGCAAGTTCAAACATTTCCATTTATCCTCCCGGTGTCTCCAGTGGGTCAGCGTGTCATGTAAATAATGTTTTTCAAAATCATTACTCATCTAGCCTCGGTTTCCAATTTTCTGGAATTATGGCCAAGGCTGCAACGAACGTCTTTGGATATTAAAAAAAAAAAAAAAAAAAATCACCCACCTAACCGTTTCTTTAGGAAACAGCAAAAAGATAGCGGGATGAATAGGTACCAGGTTCATTGTTCTGATTATGACAATGGGTTTGGCTTCAATTTTTACTTTTCATGGTCACATTATTTGTTGTTCATTTTCCCATTCTCTCCCGCCGCCCGCTCAGTCTCTGAGCTTCAGGTATTCGCTGAGGCAGAAGCTGCCTTTAGATAGACCTAAAGCTGCAGAGGAGGGCTGAAGCAGGTAGGATCCTACTTCAAGAGTCCCTTACAGTCAAGTGACAGGATCCTAGCCCTTCAAGTCCCTCAGAGTCCCAGGTTTGATCCGTTAAGTGCAACGCTTATAACTACGGGTGCTGTCTGGGACAGCTCGTCAGGTGTACTGTCCCTTTGTCACAGCGGTCCCCACCCGTGCACCGAACGCTCCAGTTAGCCCTGTCCTCTAGTTCTTGGCCTCTCCAACCCTCGGGGACAGCCCAGCTGTCCCTTACCTGTGCGGAGTCAAGTCCCAAGGAGCAGTGGCTCCTTACACGTGGTAAACTGCACTGGCCTCTGAGGATCAGTGTTGATGTTTGTTGCTAGGCGACACTGGGCTGCGCCTGCGTGCTCTGCCCAGAATTAGTTCTTAGCCCCAAGGCTCCCTTTGTCCAGCTCCAAGGCGATCAATCCTGCGGGAACCATAATCGTGCTGTAGCAAGCCAAACAAGGCTCAAGACCTTCTCCTCTCCCTCCCTTCCTTGTCTTCAGATATTCTTTCCAATGGTCCAAATAGAGCCGATCCTGTTTGCTCTCTCGCCCTCTGCCCCCTAGCCACAGTCAGCAAAGAAGTCATCAGCTCCTTCCCTTGCTAGATCTTTCTTGAGTTCTTACTGCCACCACATTCCAGGTCATCGGGGCTAATGACTCGAGTTTCTCCTCCCGGTTTTTCCTCCACACCATAGACGTACTGCGCCCCCCCTCCCTTCCCCGCCCTCGGATCCCCTTCCCCGCCCCTGCCCCCTCCCGCTCCCCCCTCCGCTCCCCCCCCCCCACTTCCCCGCCCTCGGCTCTCCTTCCCCGACCCCGGAAATCATTGTTCTGGTCGTGTCCCTCCATTGCTCAAATGTCTGCTGCTTTCTTAGGAAAAGACATTGTTGCCAAGCTGTTTGCCTGTTTGATGCCATCCTGCAGTCTTATTTTCAATCTCTTCTTAAGACCCCCCCCCCCAGCTGCTTCTCATTGCATCTCCTCATTTTCTTTCCCAGCAATGCTCTCCTGGGCACCCTTTATCTGCCAGGTCTTTCTTTGTGCTTGTGGCCTGGGCCAGTGCAGTCACCAGCAGGGATCCTTCAGTTGCCTTTAGGAGTCCATCTCCCCACCCCTTACACTTTGTGGACCCCATCTCCTTGCTCTTTTGGCCCGAACAGGGCAGTTTTTGTGTCTTACAGTTTTTACTTTTACTATTGTAAAAAGTATTGTGTCTTTACTTTTACTATTTCTGTACCCTCTTGCCGCCATTTTAATCACCAAACAAGCAGATTTTTACATATTTAACAACTATTTCTATCAAAGTATTTGTGGTGAAATATCTCATGTAATTTCCATATTTTGATTAAACTTTGACTAATTTAGCTAATGTAATTCATTATCTTCCTTTCTTCCAGCCCTCTACATGTATATAAATATAATAATTTCCCACTATGTCTCACAAGAAATAGAAACAAACCAAAATTTCCTTTAGGGTCTTGGCAAAATGACTCAACAGGTAGAGGTGTTTGTTGCACAAGCCTGGAGTCCTGAGCTTGCTCACTGGAATCCACATAAATATGGAAGGAGAGGACCAATTTCATAAAGCTTGTATCTGACCTTCATATATGTATATGTGTTGTGGTACACATGCACACACACACACACACACACACACACACACACGCACACACGCACACACACACAGAGGGAGGGAAGGAAGGAAGGAGGGAAGGGGAGAGGTTGGAGAATAAGGCATAAAAATTAGCTTCCTTCATCTTCATTACCGTGCTTTCCATTACTATAGCAAAATACCTGAGGCAATAAACTTATAAAAAGGCAGTTTTGTCTCTACCACAGTTCTGGAGATGCCATCCTATGGCCAGGGCTGTAAGTACATCACGGAGGAGCACATGAAGAGCAAGACACTCACCTCACAAGTTAGGAGCCAAAAGCCAGGCAGAAGATGGCTGCGGCCCCACTAATGTCCACTGCTGACAGGTCTACAAGACCCTCCAATAACATGCTATCCAGGCACCAAGCACTAGACTGCCTAGAGCCATAGGATGTTTGCTGCTTTGTCTTTTCTGATATTGCTGTGCACATGACATTCTCAGTAGCTCCTTCTGGAAATGTCCCGCTTTCTGTCCCTTGATCCTTCTCCTAGTTTCAGAACCAGTATTGAAGGTTTTCTCTATACCCCATAAATAGTGCTATTTTTAGTAATCAGTTCCTGGTGCTCTCCCACACTACAGTTTTCTGGGGTGCTCTTGCCTCTATATGTGACTTCAATTGCTATCCCACTCCATAGCCCCCCATCTAACTTTGAGAATGAACTCTAGGTTCAAATGTCATTTCACTTGCTGGATAGTTCCACCTGATAGTCAAAGACACCTTAAACATCAACAAGATTCACCTAAATGCATGGTTTTCCTGGAACAAACATATTCTACTTATCAAGGGCAGTGAGGGCAGTGACCTATGGTTGTAACCCTTTGGTGGGGCCAAATGACACTTTCACAGGGGTCACACCTCAGATATCCTGCCTATCAGATATTTACATTGCAATTCACAAACCATAGCAAAATTACACTTATGACCTAGCAACAAAATTCTTCTTAGGGTTGGGGTCAGCACAGCGTGAGGAACTAGCTGTATTGAAGCCTCTCAGCATGAGGAAGACTGAGAACCACTTCTCTATCTAGGGGTACTAGTGTCCTCCTAACTCCTTTCCTGTGAAGCCTGCCACCCATTCTCCTTCATGCTCAGCCATCAGAGTCTACGTTTCTCAGATTTGCCTTGTCACTCCTGTAGCCCACGTTCACAGTACCATCATGCTTTTCCTGGGTTTCTCTACACGCCTTTCAATATGTCTGAATCTTCTAACTTTGTTCTCGCTTTAGCTGCTCTTTCCCAGGATAATTAAAGTCACCCCTGTAAGATGCAAGACTAATTAGCCTTTTTTTTTCTCTTTGCAGGTTCCCTTTTTCGCCACTACAAGATGGGCTGCGACATGACTGGCATTCTGACTTGCTCCTCCCTTCTGAATTAGGCTCTCTTGTCATAAGAACTGCTTGTCATTCCCTAGGACACAGTGACATTTTCTGCCCTTCGCTCCCTTAGCTGGCCCCAAAGTCATTGCTCATTTTTCATATCTATTGTCATGATTTCCCCCAGAAAGTTCCACTCCTCCAGGCCCACAAATAGTTCTTTATTTTACACCATTGCTCTAACTTACACGTGTGCTAGCTCCAGTGTTTTCCTGTGACATTATAAGCTGTGGGTACACATGTGTGTGTGCGGGTATATGTTTGTCTAACTGTGTACAAGCATGGACGCTCTATCACCTAGGCCATTTCTAAATGGACATGCGGTAAACACTTATTTTACCAGTCAGAGAGTTATGAGTTTTTAATGTGAGTCATCTAAGCCCCACCCTAATCTTATGAGGTATGAGCTAAATAGTTGGCATAAAGTCATTTTTCTAGTAAATGGCAAAGACAGACTTGAAGTGAGATTAGTTTGGCTTTTATAGGCATGTCCTGTTCTGGTACATCATACACATATGTCTTGAAAACACAGTATTGCAAGTCATAAAGAGATTCTTTATGAAATAATTTAAATCACTGTTTTAATCTTTTCATAGACTTTTTCTTCACTCAATATGTCTTGTGTTCAGTTTTTTTTTTTTTTTTAAACACACAGTTGGCGATCTTTGCAGTTGTGGGAGCAACTGCCACCATGAATACAGGACATTTCTGTCATCCCAAGTGTCCTTCATGTTTCTTTGAAGTCAAACCTCTCCCCTACTTTCCTGGAGCCACTGCTTTCTTTTCTCTCCCTATAATTTTGCTTTTTCTGGAATGTCTTGTAAACGAAACCAAACAGCACGCAGCCTTTTCAGTCTGGCCCCTTGAATCTACCACCATGCCCTTGAGACTCGTTCTCTTCACTACTGAGCGATACCGACAGCTGCTGATGTTGATCCAAGCACATTCTAATTTGTGGATGGTATAAACCCACCTTCTCTGAACGTTCAGACACTGGCTTGGGGAGGACATGTTTCCTTCTCCCTGGGAAAATATAAGGAGTAGAATTTCATTTCTAGTTTTTTAAGGCAAGGCTGTGGTTAGTGTCATGAGAACCTGCTAGTTGCTTTCCACACCTACAACGTAGTTGCAAATAGGCGAGAACTCCTGTGGGACAATACACTCTATAGGACTTGATATTGCCAGTCCTTCCAGAGGGTGAATGTGCGATCTCTTCTTGGTTGTATTTAGTTTTATTTCTTCATTTTGTGAGGAGATAGAATATGTGCTATGGTGTTCCTGTGGAGGTCAAAGGGACAGCATGTAGGAGTCAGTTCTCTCCTCTCCCACGTGGATTCTGGGGATTGAACTCAGGTCTCCAGGCTTGTGCAGCAAGCTCTTTTACCTGCTGAGCCCTCTTGTTGGCCCTCTCCAACTGATTTTTAATTTATATTTCTCTCTTGTGGATTGATGTTGATCTCCTATGCTCATGTGTTCCTCTATCTTCTTCAGTGAAGTATATGTTTGGATATGTTTCTCCACTTTACTAAGTGAGTTATCTTTCTAAGTTGTAAGAATTGTTTTATATATCAGTAATTTATCAGAAAGGTAACTTAGAAATATTTCCCACAGATATATGGTCTATCCTTCTCATGTCCTTTTGAAATTTTAATTTTTTCGGTGCATAGGTGTTTTGCCTGCTTGTATGTCTATGCACCATGTGTGTGCAGTGCCTGACAAGGCCAGAAGACAGCACCAGATCCTCTGGACCTGGAGTTACAGGCAGCTATAAACTGTCATATAAATGGTGGGAATCCAACCTGGGGCACCTGGAAGTGCTCTTAACCACAGAATCATCTTTCATTTCTTAAATATATCTTTCAAAGGCCAGAAGCTTTAAAGTTACATAGAATTCTATTCACACATTTTAGGTTACTCTGAAAAAAAAAAGGACTTTATTTCTATTTTATGTGTAGGATGGTTGCAGGCAAGTCTGTGCACCATAGTCATTATAGCGCCTGCAGAGGCCAGAAAAGAGCACTAGGTTCCCTAGGACTGCAGTTACAGTGGAGTCACCATGTGGATGCTGGGAACTGAACCCACGTCCTCTTCAAGATGAGCAAGTTCTCCTAACCACTGAGCCATCTCTCCTGCCTTCCTTGTTGTGCTTTTATTGTTGCAGTTGTGGTTGTGGTGGTGGTTGTGGTTGTTGTCTGGGTTTGTTTTCATTTGCTTTTGTTTATAAGGCTAAAAGTTTTAATCTGACATTTAGGTTCATGTCCTCTTAACTTTTGTAGATGTTGTGGGTAATTTAAGCATCACAATCACCATATGAATGTTCAAAGATACCTGGATCACTTAAAGAAAATTTTCTGCTTTACTTTGGCATCTTTTTCAAAAATAAATCCATCCTTTGTAAGCCGGCCTCTTTCTGGGCTTTATTCTATTTTTGATCAATATTTCTAACCACTCAGTAATAACTATGGTGCCTTCATTATTTTAGCTTTCCAGTAAGTCACATAAGCCTTTTCAAGTGGCTTTAGCCACCCCATGTCGTTTTACATTTCCTACACATTTTGAAAGTAGCTTGTCAATTTCTATAAGAACCCTGCTGGGATATTGATTACAATTGCATGAAGTCCATGGATAAATTCAGAAAAGACCTGGTCACTTAATGATCCTGAGTTCTCCAGTTCACAAACACAGTCTCTCTCTCTCTCTTCCCCACCCCACCCCACCCCCGCCTCCCTCCCTCCTTTCTCTCTCTCTCTCTCTCTCTCTCTCTCTCTCAGCATTAACACTTGGCTCTGAATTAACAAGTCTCATACTTACCTTGCTCCCATTTAAGTATTCTGTGGACTTTTTGATACAATTATAAAAAAGAAAAGAAAAAAAAACACTATTTGCAGTGCAGAAATTTTCTAGTAGAAAAACAAATCTGAGACTTATATATTGATCTTATAAGATGTGACCTTGTTAAACTCTCTCCTTAGTTCTGATAATTTGTGTGTGGATTTATTAGAATTTTTTTATCTGAAAATTGTCTTACTTCCTCTGCTCCAATATAGATTTATTCATCTACTTATATCCCTTTTTTCTTTCCTTTCCCATTTATCTTCCTCAATTTGATAGCTATAATTCTAAGAAGTACACCTCAGACAGTAAGTACTATGGAATAAACTTCAAACAAAAAAATACAGCGGAGTATGCCTCAGATAATATATAGAGAGTACACCCCAAAAGGGGAAGTCACTTTTTTTCTTCTTCAGAATAAGTTGTTGTCTCTGGACCTCCAATGATAATGAATGCCTTCCGGCCATGTTTCCTTTGTAAATGTCAGTATAAATACATTGGCTCTTAACATGTTATATGGGGCTAAGACTACTGTACCCCCTATTCATTTTTACATTTAATTGTCCTGTTCAGCCAATGGGAGCCCCTTTCAGTTGGGTACTATGCCCTCTAGGTAGGATTCGTGTCATGTTTTATAGCTTGCATGTTTTCTATATACTTTCTGTCTTCACACTTGAATCCAAGGAGCCCGAACTCGATAATGGGCAAAGACTGTCAGAATGTGGTTAAAGGAATGTCTCACGGTGATCAATGACCTGAGGAATTGTGAGAGAGGCTCCAGGGAAAAGACAGAGGGTTTATACTGCAAGTGTACTTTCTTCCCTGGGCTGTTCTTAGATGTGACTTCATGCCTCCTCTGTTAGGCATTTAATTTATGAGACGTGTTTATTCTTGTCAGATGTTGGAACATAGCTATAGAACCCATTCTGAACGTATAGATCCCATATCTGAAAGAATGTACTGAGTCTTCAGTGTACCCTGAGCATGGATATGGCCTTCTGCATTGCTTTCATGCTTTCCCAGCTGTAATCCACAGTATGTGACAGGCAATAGTGTTAAAATTGGTCTCTCCTGAGAAAATCCTGGGGAACCCCATTCTTTAAGGTCCTCAAATCCCAGGTCTCAAAGACAGATCTGTATAGGTTGGCAAAAGTTAACAGGATAATATAATCTAGACACAGGGTTTCCCATGACTGTTGGCTCTGCTGTGTTTTTGAACATTGTATACCAGAAATTCATACGTAGGTCCAAGAGGCGAGAAGGTATTGGTATGACACTCTGAAAAACTTCCTACTTTCTGGCCCCTCAAAGAGATTTAAAACTCTAAGCAAGCCTGTTGTTTTCTATACCAGCTGAAATTAGAGGTAACTTGCCCTGTCCCCCACCCCATACCTTTGTGCTGTCTTTATTCACCACACTGTGCTTGGGTGATAGCCATGGGGGTCTGTCAAAATTGTCTCCAACAGATATTTCTTCCCCTCAGACCAGAAAGAAAGGAGACAACTTTTAAAGCAGTGACTCTCAACCTGTGGTCATTCTACTCCTCAGAGAGTTCCGTAATCAGACATCCTACATATCAGATATTTAGATTATGATTCCTGACAGTAGCAAGATTAAAGTTATGGAGTGCAATGAAATAATTTTCTCGTTAGGGGACACCATAACATGAAGAAGCATACTAAATGGCTGCAGACTTAGGAAGGTTGAAAACCACTGCTTTAAAGGAAACAGATCCTCACCAAACCCAGCCAAGTGAGACAGAGAGCCCCAGATTTACACCTTTGAATTTCCAAGGTCAAAAACTGAGCAAGGAATTGCTTGAGATTCCAACTTGGAACACAGCCCCCATGTTAGCTGGAGGGAGCATAGAGACCTGCAGAGCTAACTGAGAGGCTGTGAGAACAAGCTCCCTGCTTCCAGCACTTTTCAGGGCTGACTGAAAACAAGACAGATGAGGCCTGAGGAATCAGGGAGCGGAGCCACTGTTACAGAGCAGCGCAATAATAGGAGCCTTCTCTTCTTTCATGCTTCTCCCCCTCAGTAGATTCTATCAATCTTTTTATGTCACAGAGAAGTTATGAATCAGAACCATGAGCCCAGGACACGAGGCTGGCTATCTCCACTCCATTTAATACATATCTTGATGAGGTTTAAAAAAAAAAAAAAAAAAGAAAAAGGCAACTTGAATTTCTTTGAGCAAGCTCAAGATATATAAGTCTATTTTGTGAAATCTGTTAAACTAGTACTGAATTAAGCTCAAATTCATAGCCAAAAGCCAGTTCTATGAATAATTGTTGGAACACCCAATTTAACAACCTGTGTGCAAAATTAGCTATACTTGAGATCAAGAAAAAGCATAGAAAAGATAGCACTTATAAATAGTACTATTAGCAGATACATTTAAAGCAGGGGAATTGACAGAATTATCTAGAACAGTAGTTCTCAACCTGTGGGTTGTGATCCTTTTCCTTTTTTGTATTAATTATTTTATTTATTTACATCCCAAATCCTGCCTCCCTCCTGGTCCTCCCCCCTTACAGCGTTCTTCCCCCATACCACCTCCCCTTCACCTCTGAGAGGGTGCTCCCTGGATATCCCCCAACCCTAGAGCATCAAGTCTCTACAGGATTAGGCACAGAGTCTCCCACTGATGCCAGACAAGGCAGCACTCTGCTACATATTACAAGGAGTTCTCAGACCATCCCGTCTATGCTGTTTGGTTGGTGACTCAGTCTCTCAGAGTTCGCAGGGGTCCAGGTTAGTTGACACCCTCCTATGGGGTCTTCCTATGGGGTTGCTCTCCTCTTCAGCTCCTTCAGTCCTTCCCCTAACTCGTCCATGGGGGTCTCCAACCTCAGTCCAATGCTTGGCTGTAGGTATCTGTATCTGCCACAGTCAGCTGCTGCGTAGAGTCTTTCAGAGGACAGCCATGCTAGGCTCCTGTCTCCACACAGTACAGATCAGTAATAGTATCATGGATTGGCACCTGCCTGCCTATAGGATGGATTCCAAGTTGGGTTGGTTCCTGGACAGTCATTCCTCAGTCTCCTTTCTACTTTTGTTCCTGCATTTCTTTTAGACAGGGGCAGTTTGTGGTGGAAAGTTTTGTAGGTGGGTTGATGTTCCCACCTTTCCACTAGGGGTCCTGTATGGCTACTGGGGGTGACCTCTTCAGGTTCCATATTCCCACTGTTGGGCATTTTGGCTAAGGTCACCCATATTGAGACCTGGGAGTCTCTCACATCCCAGGTCTCTAGGACTTCCTAGAGATTCCCCCCATGCCCCTCCTCCAGCAGCATTCATTCTCCTGGCCCTCTGGGCCTCTCTCCTGTCTCTCCTCATACCTGATCCTGAACCCCAATTCTCTTTCCCCTCCTATCTCCCACATAGAGCCCTCCCTCCCTTTGCCTTCCATGACTATTTTGTTCTTCCTTCTAAGTGGGATTTAAACATCCTTCCTTGGGCCTTCCTTATTGTTTAATTTCATTGGGTCTATGGAGTATATCATGGATACTGTATACTTTTTGGCTAACAGCCACTTATCAGTGAGTACATACCATGCATGTCCTTTTGGGTCTGGGTCACCTCACTCAGGATAATATTGTCTAGTTCCATCCATTTGTCCACAAATTTCATGATTCCCTTGCTTTTAATAGCTGAATAGTATTCCATTGTGTAAATGGACCACATTTTCTGCATCCACACTTAGGTTGACATCTGGGTTGCTTCTATTTCTAGCCTATGGTTTTGGCCTTCTAGTTTCTAAGGCTGCTATAAACATAGTGGAGCACATGCCTATGTAGAGCATCTTTTAGGTATATGCCCAGGAGCGGTATAGAAGGGTCTTCAGGTAAAACTATTTCCAGTTTTCTGAGAAACCACCAGATTGACTTCCAGAGTGGACGTACAAGTTTGCAATCCCACCAGCAATGGAGAAGCGTTCTCCTGTCTCCACATCCTGGTCATCATCTGCTATCACTTGAGTTTTTGATCTTAGCAATTCTGATCGGTGTAAAGTAGAATCTCAGAGTCATTATGATTTGCATTTCCCTGATGACTAAGGATGTTGAACATTTCTTTAAGTGTTTCTCAGCCATTCAAGATTGCTCTGTTGAGCATTCTCTGTTTAACTCTGTACTCTATTTATATATATAGGATATTAGTCCTCTTTCAGATGTAGGGTTAGTGAAGATCTTTTCCCAATCTATAGGATGCCATTTTGTCCTACTGACAGTGTCCTTTGACTTATAGAAGCTTCAGTTTTAAGAGGTCCTATTTAATTAATTGTTGATCTTAGAGTCTGATCCATTGGAGTTCTGTTCAGGAAATTTTCTTCTGTGTCAATATGTTAAAAGTGTCCCACTTCCTCTTCTATTAGATTCAGTATATCCATTTTGATGTGGAGGTCCTTGATCCACTTAGACTTGAGCTTTGTGCAAGGAGATAGATATGGATCAATTTGTATTCATCTACATTCAGACTGCCAATTGAGCCAGCACCATTTATTGAAAATGCTGTCTCCCCACCCCCAATGGATGGTTTTAGCTTTGCCAAAGATCAAGTGATTATAGGTGTGTGGGTTCATTTCTGGGCCTTCAATTCTATTCCATTGATCTACCTGCCTGTCTCCACACCAATACCATGCAGTTTTTATCATTATTGCTCTATAGTATAGCTTGAGGTCAGGGATGGTGATTTCCCCAGAAGTTCTTTTGTTGTTAAGCACTGTTTTCACTATCCTGGGGTTTTTGTTTTTCTATATGAAGTTGAGAATTGTTCTTTTAAGATCTGTAAAAAAAATGAGTTGGAATTTGGATGAGAATTGCATTGAATTTGTATATTTCTTTTGGTAAGATGGCCATTTTCACTATGTTAATCCTACCAATACATGAGCATGGGAGAACTTTCCATCTTCTGAGGTCTTCTTTGGTTTCTTTCTTCAGTGACTTGAAGTTCTTGTCATACATTCCTTTCACTTGCTTGGTTACAGTTACAGCAAGATATTTTATATTATTTGTGGCTATTCTGAAGGGTGTTGTTTCCCTATTTTCTTTCTCAGCACGTTTATGATTTGTATAAAGGAGGGATACTGATTTGAGTTAATTTTATATCCAGCCATTTTGTTTAAGTATACTATCATATCCTCAACAAATAGTGATATCTTGACTTCTTCCTTTCCAATTCATATGCCCTTGATCTCCTTTGTTGTCTTATTGCTCTAGCTAGAACTTCGAGAACTATATTGAATAGATAGGGAGAGAGTGGGCAGCCTTGTCTAGTCTCTGATTTTAATGGGATTGCTTTGAGTTTCTTCCCATTTAATTTGATGTTGGCTATTGGCTTGCTGTATATTGCTTTTATTATGTTTAGGTATGTGCCTTGAATTCCTGATCTCTCCAAGAGTTTTAACATAAAGGGATGTTGTATTTTGTCAAAGGCTTTTTGGCATCTAGTAAGATAATCATGTGAATTTTTTCTTTGAGTTTATCTAGTGGATTACATTGATGCATTTTCATACATTGAACCATCCCTGTATCCCTGGGATAAAGCCAACATAATTGTGGTGAATGATGTTTTTGATGTGTTCTTGGATTCAGTTTGTGATAACTTTATTGAGTATTTTTGTGTTGATGTTCATAAGCAAAATGGTCTGAAGTTCTCTTTGTTGGGTCATTGTATAGTTTAGGTATCTTCATAGAATGAATTGGGTAGTGTTCCTCCTGTTTCTATAATATGGAATATTGAATTGGTATTAGCACTTCTTTGAAAGTCCAATAGAATTCTTCACTAAAGCCATCTATCTGCCCCTGGGCTTTTGTTGTTTTTGCTGTTGTTGGGAGATTTTTAATGACTTTCTGTTTCCTCAGTAGTTATGTTTGAATAGTTTACCTGATCTTGATATAACTTTTGTACACGATAACTGTCTAGAAAATCATCCATTTTGTTTGGATTTTCCAGTTTTGTCAAGCATAGGATTTTGAGGTAAGACCTGATGATTTCTTTTTTAGTTTTCTCAGTTTCTGTTGATATAGCTCCCCTTTCATTTCTGATTTTGTTAATGTGGATACTGTCTCTGTGCCTTTTAGTTAGTTTGGCTAGGGGGCTTGTTTATCTTGTTGATGTTCTCAAAGAACCAGCTCTTGGTTTTGTTGATTCTTTGTATTGTTCTCTTTGTTTTTAATTGGTTGATTACAGCCCTGAGTTTGACTATTCTGCCCTCTATTCCTCTTGGGTGTGTCTTCTTTTTGCTCTAGAGCTTTCAAGTGTGCTGTTCCGTTGCTAGTATGAGACCTCTCCAATTTCTTTATGAAGGTATTCAGTGCTATGAATTTTTCCTTTTGTTTTGTTTTTCATTAGATATTTTCTTTATTTGCATTTCAAATGTTGTCCCCTTTCCTGGTTTTCCCTCCAAAACCCCCTATCCCATCCCCCTCTCCCTGCTCACCAACCCACTCACTCCCAATTCCTTTTCCTGGCATTCCCCTACACTAGGGCATTGAGCCTTCTCAGGACCAAGGGCCTCTCCTCCCTTTGATGTCCAACAAGGCTATCCTCTGCTACATATGCAGCTGGAGCCATGGGTCCCTCCATGTGTGCTCTTTGGTTGGTGGTTTAGACCCTGGGAGCTCTGGGGGATACTGGTTGGTTCATATTGTGGTTCCTCCTTTGGGGTTGCAAGCTCCTTCAGCTCTTTCAGTCCTTTCTCTAGATCCTGCATTGGGAGCCTTGTGTTTAATCCAATGGTTGCCTGAGAACATCCATCTCTGTATCTGTCAGGATACAGAAAGAAAATCAGCAAAGCCTTTCAGGAGACAGCTATATCAGGTTCCTGTCAGCAAGTGCTTGTTGGCTTCCCCAAATAGTGTCTGGGTTTGGTGACTGTATATGAGATGGATCCCCAGGTGGGGCAGTCTCTTAATGGCCTTTCCTTCAGTCTCTGCTCATACTTTGTCTCTGTATCTCCTCCCATGGGTATTTTGGTCCTCCTTCTATGAAGGGTCTAAGTATTCACACTTCGATCTTCCTTCTTGTCTGTGAATTGTATCTTTGGTATTCCAAGCTTTTGGGCTAATATGCACTTATCAGTGAGTGCATACCATGTGTGTTCTTTTTTGATTGGGTTACCTCACTCAGGATGATATTCTCTAGTTCCATCCATTTGCCTAAGAATTTCATGAATTTATTGTTTTTAATAGCTGATGAATTTTTCCTTTTAACACTGCTTCCATTGTATCCTATAAGTTTGGATATGTTGTGCCTTCATTTTCATTGAATTCTAGAAAGTCTTCAATTTCTCTTTATGTCTTCTTTTCCAAGTTATCATTGAGTAGAGAGTTGTTCAGCTTCGATGTATATGTGGGTTTTCTCTTGTTTTAGTTGTTGAAGTCTAGCCTTAGTCCTCTGTGATCTGATAGAATGCAAAGGGTTATTCAACCTTATTGTATTAGTTGTGGCTTGTTTTGTGTCCAATTATATATTCAGTTTTGGAAAAGGTACTGTAAGGTGCTGAGAAGAAGGTGTATCCTTTTATTTTAGGGTGAAGTGTTCTGTAGATATCTTTTAAATCCATTGGATTCATATCTTCTGTTAGTTTCACTGAGTCTCTGTTTAATTTCTGTTTCAATGATCTGTCCCTTGGTGAGAGTGGGGTATTGAGGTCTCCCACTATTACTGTGTGGGGTGCAATGTGTGTTTTGAGCTGTAGCTCCTGTTCTCTTTCCTGGGTTTTCCACCTCCAGAGTTGCCTCTATTTGTGATTTCTTTATTGCTTCTATTTCCATTTTTAGGTCTTGGACTGTTTTGTTCATTTCCTTCACCTATTTGATTTTATTTTCCTGTATTTTTTTAAGAGGTTTGTTTGTTTCCTCTTCAAGGGCTCCTACCTATGACTGTGTTTTCCTGAATTTCTTTAAGGGAATTATATATATCCTGTTTAAAGGCCTCTATCATCATCGTGAAATGGGATTTAAGGTGAGAATCTTGCCCTTCAGGTGTGTTAAGATATCTAGGGCTTGCTGTAGTAGAAGAGATGGGTTTTGATGGTGGTGTGTTGATTGGATTGATCGTGTTCTTGGGCTTGCTCTTCACCGTCTGCTTGTCTCTGGCATTGGCTGCCTGGGGTGTCCCAGATTGGAGGAGGCTTCATGGGAGACAGACAGAGCTGGGGGAAGGGGAGGGCATGCCAATCTGTCAAGAGTGCAGATGGAGGTGCAGGCTAGAAGGGAAATGGGGCTCCAGTAGGGTGGGGCAGAGCCACCCTGGCTCTTTGGGTCCCAGCTGGCACAGGGATTGTGGAGACGTCTCACCTAGGTCCCTTGTTAGAGCAGTCCTGAGAGGCAGGCAGGGCTGTGGAGTGGCGTGGGAGGAGGCATGCCCATCCAGCAGGAGTGCAGTTGGATGTACAGACCAGAAGGAACATGAGGTATGACCCTTTTTACAGGGGTCACATATTAGATATTTACCTTGCAGTTCGTAACAGTAGCAAAATTACAGTTATGAAGTAGCAATGAAGATACTTTTATGTTTGGGGGAGGGTCAGCACAACATGAGGAGCTATATTAAAGGGTCACAGTGTTAAGAACGTTGAAAACCACACACAAACCACTGCTCTGGAAGGAATGTGTGGCTAGAGAGATGACTCTGTCCATGAAGTGCTTAATGCTCAAGTCTGAGAAGCCAAGTTCAGATCCCCGGCATCCAGTGAAAAGCCAGATCACTAGCCCTGGGAAAGGTGGGTCAGGAAGATCCTTGGGGTTCACTGAGCAGCTAACATGACCAGAGAAGTGAAACCCAGATACCACTGACAGACCTGTCTCAAAGAAAAGCAAAGAACTCCTGAGGAATGACACCTGAGGTTCACCTGTGGCCTTTACACATGTGCATGAGTACCCAGCTACATACACATGTACTGGACACACATGACCATTCACATACCCCAATGCCCCCAAAACAAGATAGTTATATTAAAAAAATGGAGGAGATAGACAGTTTTTTAGTAAAGAGTTAGCAAAACAAAGTCTCAGAGTCAAAATATGTAAAGTACAACATGAACAAGTCAAAACGAGTAAGACAGATACACCTGCTGATGCTTTAGTTGTAAATCAAAGGCTTTATGCCAAAAACGTTATTTCAAAGCCCTACTATCAAAGGAAATCATTGTTTAAAAACAGAAAAATAAGAATATGGACCATTTTTGTGGATCTATACTTTGCAGTAAATACTCTCAGAAGACTCTGACCACTATAGTCACATTCAAATAAGTAAAAACAGGGTTTCTATGAAAGTGACCACTGAAGAGTTTCAGAGTGACATGGGTGGATTTGAGTAAGCCACAGCTGGTGAGATAGGAGGCTCATCATTTCCTAAGGCCTGCCTAGGCTACAGAGTGAGTTCAAAGCCAGCCTAGGCAACCATGAGATCTCTTTTTCAAAATAAATATACGTAATATGAGGACTGGAAATATTTATTACTCAATGGTAGACTGCCCAGCATCTATGAGGCCTCAGAGCCAATCCTCCACACTGGGGCAAGGAGGGGAATTAAAGTGTGTATTTGTAAGGCTAGTTGTCAGCTTTAAACTGTTAATTAATGTTTGCATATACTCCATAGTTGAAAGGATGGTGGGAAATATAAGGGACCCAATATTAACAGACTCAAAGAAAATAATTATGGATGTTAGCCAATCGTTTAAAAAAACCATGTTTTATTAGGAATTAGAAGAGGCAGTAGAATTGTAGCTATGTGGGAAGAAGACTTTTATTAACATTTTCTCAATACTTAATATGAATATATTCTGAAGGAGTCAGAAGCCATCTGTTACCATGAAACATTTCAACACTACATAAGTAAAATTGATTGACTCCATGAGACACAATTTTAGCAAGATTAGAGATCGAGTTACCTCACAGGACAGAAAAAATGGTTTTCATTCATTGAATAAAAACATAACCTTTCACTGCTTATCTCTTTCTGACCAAAGTGAATATCAAGAATCTGAAGGTTTGAGCAAGATCAACACATAGAAACTTTGAACTGTAAATTGGGAGTGTGTGCACGTGCCCGAGCATGTGTGTGTGTGTGTGTGTGTGTGTCAGTGTGTGTGTGCTAGAACAAACTCAACTCTTTCTCATTTAAAATCTGAGTCTATTTTAATTATAAACATTTCCTAAAATCAATATTTGGTAAATTAATATTAATTATTAATTAATTCTTTATTAATTCTTTCCTTTTTGTACATGTGCATGGTATGTGCACCTGTGCATATGTGTGCTTGGTGTGTGTGTGTGTGTGTGTGTGTGTAACTTTAGAGTTTTCTTCTTGAATCTAAGATCATATCAGTAGAGACAATTTATTCCTTCCCTATTTGGATTTGCTTTATTTATTTTTCCTGCTTAGTTGCAGTAGCCAAGACTTATAGTTTATGTTGAACAAAAATAGTAAGTGTGAGCCTATCTTACTCTAGATCTTGGAGAAAAAGGTTCTCATTTCCACCACAGAGTATCACATTAGCTGTGAACTTATTGATCTCTATTGTGTTTAAGACTTTTTCTTTTATGGTTAAATTGTTGATAGTTTTTTATTACTAAAGGGCATTGCTTATTGTGAAATAATTTTATATAGACAGCCATATAGTTTAACCTCTGTTGTATAATATGGAGAATCAAGTTAATCTCTTTTTACATATTGAATGATTTTTTAGATCTTTATTTAATGTATATGAGTATTTTTCCTCTACCACATGCTACCTAAGAGGTCAGAAGAAGATATTGTATCGCCTGGGACTAGAGTTATGGATGGTTGTGAGGCATGATATGGGTTCTGGGTACTAAACTCAGGTCTTCTGCAAGAACAAGTACTCTTAACTGCTGATCCATCTCTCTAGCCCCATACTGAATGATTCTTACATTCCAGAAATAGGGCCCAATTGGTCATAATGAATGTCTTTTTAATGTACCACCTAGTATGATTTGCCATCCTAAATTCTCATTGATTTAGCATAGACATATACACGAACTCATCATAAATTGTGAATATTGTTATTTTTAAGTCTGTGTGATTATACAGGTGACAAACGACAGCAGTGAGCTGTCAACTGTCTAATATTTTGACAGCACATTGAAACACGTCATCAACCCAAGAAAACTAGAATTCACACTTCACAGTTCAGCTTCTCTTAAATGGACACGGTATTCTTTCACACTATCATTAAATTGCAACATCCGAAATCAGAGAATGGTAATTTGGGAACCGCCCATATTTTGCTGAGAAGTCCTGTGAATATATTCATGAGTGATTTGGGCTCGTAGTTCTCTTTGTTGTCTGACTTTGATATTTGGGTAGTGCTGCCCTTTTCCAGGTGAATTTAGTTGTTTTCTCTGCACTTCAATTTCTTGGAAGAGTTTGAAAATCAGTATTAATTTTCTATAGATTATTGATAGATTTCAACTGCCATGTCATCTAATCCTTTGTTTTTATGGGAAACTTGAAGGAATGATTTAATGTCTTGCTTGATTGTATATGCCCATGAGTTTAACCATTTCTTCTAGATTATCAATCTATTGCCCTATAATTGCTCATGGCAGCTCCTTATGATGCATATTTTGCTGTTATTAATTGTAACTTCTCTTCTTCTCTCTTCTTAGTCTAGCAAAGTGTGTGTGTGTGTGTGTGTGTGTGTGTGTGTGTGTGTGTGTGTGTGTGTGTTTTAGAAAGTCATCTTTGGGGGCAGGAACTATGTCCCAGGATTTAAGAACACTAGCTGTTCTTCTAGAAGACATAGGTTCTATCCCCACCATCCACATGACAGCTCACAGCTGTCTGTAACCCTGGAGCCAGGGAAATTGATGCTGTCTTTTGGTCTCCATGGGCACTGAATGTATGTGATGCATAAACATGTGCAGGCAGAACACTCACACAGAGAGAATAATAAGATAATTTTCAATACCACCTTTCAGTTTCAGGTCTCTTTTTTGCTGTATCCAAACCTATTTTCTTCGTCTCTGTTCTGAACTTTGGGTCTTTGTTCTGGTTCTAGCTCCATGAGGTAATGCTATGCTGCTTACCTGGGATACCTTTTAACTCAAGAATCTCTTCTGTAAACAGTCCCATGGAGTTGTTGATAGATTTAGGAATATCTAAGGTTAGTTTACTAATTGTCTTCCAATTGTTTTGTAGATCCTTTGTTCCTCTCTTGCTGCCTGGCTTTTCCCTTTGTGATTTGTGTTTTCTGCTATAGTGTCACTGGATTCATTTCTCATGGTTACCCTGAGCCCTAGATAAAATACCTGATGCAGGCTATTTGAATCTAACAACATTTTTTATTGTGTCATAGATAACACACTTCTAATCCCCTTCCCCTCATATTTATATCCTTCCAGGACTTATAGATCTTCATAATATGTTTCCATGGTCTTATCATGGTAGACATATATTCTTTTACTAGTCTCAGTATTAAACTTTAGTACTAAAGATTAAGTCCATTTCCCTGAGGTTATGACAGTATCTACATCTGGGGTTGGGGATGTTGAAAATGTGCCTAATCTCACCAGTAACTTTTTGTGTCTCCATATTGCTAGCTAGCATCCTCTTCCTTCAGTTTGGAGACAACCTTTGTTGTGTTCTGGTTAACGTTAATCTAATAGTGATAAATTCTCTCCATTCCTGATGAGAAAGTCTTTATATTTTTCTCCATTATTCAGAAATAGAATTGCTGAATATAATATTTTAAGCTAATATTACTTTTCTCAGGGTTTTGAATATATTATCCCACTCCCTTTTGCTGTAAAAGGAAATTCTCAGACAGGAAATGCTTGATTTTCATTATTCTTGTTATAAATATGAAATATAAAAAAAAACATTCAATCATTGCTTTACACCAAGACGCCTGTTGACTCCACCAAATCCCTTTCAGATCACTGAGTGTGACAACAAGACCCCGAATCTGTCAAAAAGTCTGACCTTGCACATTCATACTCCAACACTGTGAAAACTAAGTGTTCTCTTTATTGTATCTACTGGGTTATATTTGTTAGAGCAACTTAAATTCAGAATTAATCTTCAGCAAAGAAAGAACATTTCTCTTTTATTCTATTGGTATATCTATACGCGATTCAAGTAAAGGAATACATTTGTATTTTAGATAATTCAATTAGAATAAGTTCCTTGGCAATACTTGGCAATTAAAGTCTATTCAGATTAAATTAATCATATAGTTAATTGCTGTACATCAGGTGAAACTGGTCAAAGATCAATAATAAAGATAGAATACTTGTGTTTCCTGTACCATCCAGTTTAGTGTAAGGAAGGCCATAGGCTCCGGGGCAGCCTTCCGTTTCTCTGCAGAGCTTAAGCACACAGTTTGCCAACACGGTCTATGAGACGCTCCTTCATCCCACAGCCGTAGTTTTGCCACAGGCATTTTCTGCTACCACATTGTGTTATTTAAAAGTTATCTGCTTCTTTGGCAGCCTTTCAAGAGAGTTCTTTGCTTGTAAATCCTCTTTATCTTGTGCTATGGTTGAAGTGAAGTCTTGGCACAATTTCAGCTCGTTTGTCTTGTACCAGGGAAGAAGGAAAAAAAATTAAAAGCTCCAAAGAGTAACACTGTGTGCAGCTCCTGAAACAGTGGGAAGCCTTGTTGGCTATTCAAAAGGGTCATGCTACTAAATAAGCATCCACGGGGCAAAATAAGACCTCACCACAAGAGAGGCAGCCATCCCAGCAAAAAGACCATTTGAAAGCCTGAATGGTAGAACTTCAAAGTAAATAATGTTCATTGTGTACTTGACTCCAGGCCTTTATGATCAGCTTAACTTAGTAGACCAAGTCCACAAGGACCGGTCGCTTGGAGCTTAGGCCGGACTTTACATTCTTTTGGCTTTGAATTTGGCTTCTAGGATTTGCACCGTGGGCTTATCAGCTTGTTTACTGGGGCTGCTGAAGTTCAAAAGGAAAATGGGTGATGACATGGCTGAGTCAACTCATCCTCTTGGAGATAACATCTCATTCTGTGTAAAAGGACAGACAATGACCTCTCTCTGCCTACCCCCTCTCTGCATGGAACAGGGAACTCATCCTGCTGGAGAAACAACAGGAAATGTTAGCAGTCTATCTAAACTCCACCCCACAGTTACCTGGCAACAGCCAGGTAGGCCTGACCCACTGTAGAAGGGGCTTCTTGCTCCCCCCTCCCTCTCTTGCCTTCTTGTTCTTCCCTCCTTGCTCTGATCTGTCACCTTGCCCCTTCCCTTCCCTCCCCATTCCCTTCCCACTTCTCTTTCCACATGCTTATGTCTGGCCACTCTGCCTCCTCTACTTCTCTCTCTGCCTTTCTCGGCTTCTACTCCACTTTTAACTCCCCTCCCCATGCCCTGAACAAACTCTGTTCTATACTCTACTCTGCTCACTTAGGGGGAAGGGTTGCTGTGACATGGGCGCACTGAGGCACTCCCTTCCAGAATTCCTCACCATACCTCCATAGAACATCTCTTCCTTCTCTTTATCTTTGTATAAACACATCAGGAAAAACCTCTCGATGGGAAACAATTCTTTAGTTTGTCTCTGCGCTTCGGACCTGTCTTTAGACAGAAGCTGAACACTATGCCTGTTTAAGGAAGGAGTCTGTACCTCGGCAGTCCAGATCAGGATCACCAGACCTGTGATTAGTGAGAGATATAGTGTGGCTGTCTCAAGACAGAAGGTACAGAGTAGATGAAGGGTTTGAGAACTCCTTCCCTTAGCCTGCTATTTAGGCAAGAGTGTCAACTTGTCAAGACCATGACTACTGGAAACTGCTTTATGGCTGAAACTACATGGTCGAGCCCTGTTATCAATTGAAAAACCCAAAATTCAAATTCAATAAAACATTGATATTTTAATTGTGTAGGCATTCCTCAAGAGCAACAAAGAGCTTTTTTTTTTTTTTTTGAAGATTTTATATGAACATAATAACCAGTGTAAGTATTTCTGGCTGGCAAATAAGACTCCACTGAAATAAAAGTTTTAAGTGACTGAGTAAAACCAGACTCCAGTAGCCCTTGGATTATTAGCATCGCTGGTAAGAATGAAGGTAGAGAATAAAACCTCTTGAGCCATATCAAAATAAAGGCTATCTGTTCCCAGGGTGCATAAAGAACCCGGAAACAGACAAGAGACTCACCGTGGAATGGCACACAGTGCTGAGAATACACAAGCTAAAATTTTCCTGAGTAAGAATTTCATGTCCCTATTAGTTTTCCTGGCTTATTGGATGTAATTTAAGAAATATGGGTTACTGGCCTCTGCATCTATCCCAGAATACTGATATTACTGAAGCTGTAAAAAGGAAGTAACTTAAGACACAGAGAGAAAAGCAATAAAAACACCAGATCATATCCCCAATCCTTTCTCTTTATCCACAAACATCTTTGCCCATAAAATCAGATAACCTGCTGCTTTCTTTGCTGGGAGCCTGCATCTTTCATTTGAAGGCTTCTACATTGTGTTTCTGTTGTCTGTATTTTGAACGGGGGCCGACTTTGCTTCTGCTTTTATTGTTGTTTTAATGAAGGCTGCAGTCATAGTTCTTTTGTGGGGGCAAGGATTAGATTTACCTATTTAATAAGTTGAGTATATCATTTAAAAAAAAACAATTGTTTTGGTAGATGAAGAAGGAGAACAGATATTAAAGTCATTACTTACTTCTATTTTAAAATCACATTCAGTGTAATCCTTGGTCTTGCTTACAAGATACCAGCTTCACTTCTGAGCCATTTTATATGTGAGACATTGGCTGTTCTGGGCAACCCAATTCAGGCAAAAAAAATCTATGTCTCAAGGCCACTGATCAGAAAGTGGGAAATAACCAGATAGGAATTTTTTTTTCTGTAGAAGCAAATATTTATTAAAAAAAAAAAAAGAGTGTCGGGTTGTTGTCCAACCTATCTTGTTATTTACTTGTCCTTCGAAAGGAAGGAATGCAAATATAGAGGAGATGGCATATTCTTCACCCCTAAAAAATTGAATACTATTATCATGAAGACTGCAGTCTTGGTTGCTAATGATTCAGGCCCGAGGTTTAACTAAACCACAGGGCCCACTGCAAAAATACTAAAGAGGCAGATTGGTCATGAAGAAAGAAGCAGAGGCTATGAAAAATTCAAGCTGGGCATAGGCTCCTCCTAGACTTGAAGAGATCCTCTTCAAATGGGGAGAAGTTGAGGAGTGACTGACCTTGATTTATTAGAATTGCAGATGATATTGTGGTTTGAATGAGAAATGTACCTCCATAGTCTCAGTCATTTGAATACTAAGTCCTCAATTGGGGTCTCTGTTTGGGTAGACATAGATCGTGAGCCTTGCTGGAGGAAGTATGTCCCTAAGGCCATTTAATCAAGTTTTAGAGGTAGGTCAGGCACTCATGGCATCATACGTCAAAATAAAGATGAGTCCTTATAATATATTGATTAGAAGGAATACACAAGAGACTTCTGTGGTCCGAATGTTTTCCTGTGTCTTTATTTGACTGGTTGTTAGAATTGTATAGACATATACTTTCGGCAGAGTTGCAAGATACAAATTCAACAAATAAAATGCAGTGGCTTTTCTACAAATCAATAAGGAATGTTTGGAGAAAGAAATTAGGAAAATGCACCCATTTATAATAGTTTTAAAAATAAACCTAGGAGCAAACCTAACCAAGAAGGTAAAAGACTTAGAATATAAAATGTAAAATAGTGAATAAATAAATTGAAGACACAGAAAGACCACCCATGTGTTCATGGATGAATGGAATTAGTGAATTAGTATTGTGAAAATGACCATATTACCCAAAGTAATTTACAGATTCAACACCATCTCTATCATATATGAAAGGAGGAAGAGGAAAAGGAGGAGGAGAAGGATTAGGAGGAGGAGGACCACTTTTGAGGGGAGGGACACCTGTGGGAGGAGGAATGAAGTGGTACTTGGGAAGAAAAATGAGTAAAGTATAAGGGTAGACATGTAGGAAATGGTGATTATTGACTTATGATAAAGGAAAATTCCAGGTCATGCTATGTGGTATGTATGTGTAAGGGGAAGTTCTGATACTGAGATCTAGTTCCCTAATTGGTTCTTGATTTCAATAAAGAAGGCCAAGAGCCAATTGCTGGGAGGAAGGTACAGGTGGGACTTCCAGGTCCCAAGAGGAAAAAGAGATACAGGAAAGAGAGAGGGGCTTTTTGCTTTGGAGGAAAGAGGACACTGTAATCATGTAAGGCCTCAGGGCAGCTAGGGCCTGCAGCCTCCTCTCCAGGAGGAGGCCAAAGATGTTTGACAGGGACTAATTGGAACAAGCCTTTAAACTTAGTGCGGAAGGAGAGACAGAGATTAATAAATTGGTAAGGGCACACATTTCCAGGCAGGAGATATTTACTCCGAGCAGTTGTGCTAGCAGGCAAATTAAGGTAACATTTTAATCCATGTATTCAAAAGGAAGCCGGGTTAGGGCCGGTTGCAGCCAATCCGGGAGCTAAGCTAGGTGGAATGAAAGGGAACAGGAGGGGCCAGAGTGCTGGCAGCAGCTCCCAGGCATAGGTGGTAGCGTGATTTTTAAAACTACATGCAACATATGTAATATCTGAAAATCACTACAAACTAAGCAAACAAACAATAAACAATAAAAAAGCAAAGAATGTGTAGGAGATAAAAATGAAGAATGTCAATGGAAAATATGTGGCTCTTGGGTTCATGAAGTTGTGGTTAAGTGTCAGCCTAACACGGAGTAGGGCCAGCACTTAGCTGTGCCAACCTGCATCACAGGGTTCAAGGGAGTATTTATTATACCAAACTGAATATGAAATGCTCCCAAATTCATTCAGTGTACAACACGCACGATCATATAGCAGTCCTGCATGAAAAAAAAAAACAGAATGAATTATCATATGGTATGATTTTTTTGTTGGACTATCAAAAGTCGAATAACACCCCCTGTTCATAAGAGTCTGGGTAAGCAGGCAAGCTGATAGGGTTTTTAATACACTTAAAACTCTATAAAATAAATAGGTATTCACAAATATCAAATATACCTAGTTACACATGTGAAATTAAACATGTTCAAGAATATTTACTTTAGTATTATCTGTAATATCAAGGGAATAAAATCAAAATAAGTGTTTATCAGGAAGGGGCTAATTCAGTAAATAATGGCTTACTCACCAGATGATGTTCTGATGTTTAAAAAATGACATACACATATTGATTTTGGATAATCTACAATTGATATCAAGTGAAAAGAGCAAATTGAGCTCCCAGTGAGCTCCCATGCTGCTGTCTGCAGAGATCAATTTCTAGAAGGTACATAAACAGGTATACCAGTTGTTTCATCTGAAAAAAGATATTGAATGTCTAATGAACAAGGGCAGGAAGGTGTCTTCAAGGTTGCCATCATGATGAAGAATGCTTTTAGTTGACCAAAAAGGTCATTTGCCACTCTTTAGGGAGAGGGAAGCTAAAAGAAAAAAAAAAATCAACTTTGGGAGTTGATTTTTCTTTTCTGTCATGGAAAAGCTCAGACAGTGAAGGGCAATCAGGAACAGAAATGGTCCCACTTTTGATATTGCCACGGGAAAATACTGCCAGATAAAGCCATACTGAACCAGAACAGAGTTTTTATTTTTGCAAAAACAACTTTTGTGAGAATGAAAAGCAAAGCCTTTCCTCCCTGGATGTTCTGGTCAGCATTCTAAAGAAGCCAGACATCAGAAAACCACAGTGAAGACTTTGCTGTTGTTACATCCTCACCAAAGTCACTTGGGGAAACCATGCTTATTTTTCAACATGAGAGAGTCTGGGCTTTCTGTCCTTCCAGGTTTTGCAAAATCTGCAAACCCAGATCCCTTTGGGGGTTGTGATGAGTTCTCCCCTGCCCAATTCTGGCCTGACTCTGGAAGAATGAAAATAGGCTGTGTTTCTCAGGGTGTTCAGCAAGGCTGTTGGACTTTGGATTTGGAAGTATCCAGCAGGCTCAGGAGTGAGGGCTTGGTCTCAAGCTGGTGATGCTATGAAAAAGAGATGGAAAGCAGTATCTTAATGAGAGCAAATGTGTCACTTGGATGGCCCTGAAAAGATAGAGCTTGTCCCCAGTCCCTTTTTGTCTCTCTCTTTCTGTTTTGCTATGGGAAGAAAGCCTTCTCTTCTACCATGTATATCCTGTTGTTATGATGGCCTGTTTCACTTCAAATCAGAGCAATGGATCCTGCCAATCTTGTACTGAAACCTCTAAAATCTACAGATGAAAGAATATTTTCTCCTTTAAGTTGCTTCTCTCATATTTTCATCACTGTGAAAATACCTGGTCAGCACAAAGACCAAGAGAAGTCTATTGTAGCTCATGTCTCTCAACTTTCAAAGAATTTCTCTTCTGAAAACCGTGAACACTGAATTCCTTCTGCGATTATGGTATAGTCCTTGCAGTTTGTAAAATTACAACTATTGCTGTACTGTAGGAACACTGGCCTTCACCTAGACTGGTTTACATTAAAATGTGTTCTCACTTCAAATGACAGATTTCTCAATTGGTTTCAGTTTGAGTTTTAAATTCTTTTTATGATGTGAAAAAGAAAAAGTCACAGGTTCAATCCTCCAGGAAGCAGTTGAGTAGACAGAATTAAGAACAGAAAAATATTTATCATGAGCCAAGTTATGAAATTGGCTTAGGTATCTACCAAAAACAAAGAGTGGATTTCAAAAAGCAGTAAATATATACAACAGATCTTTATTCTGTCATAAAGTACAAAATAATGTTTTTATAGGGAAATGGATGCACCTGGTGCTCATCACAAAAAGTGAGTTAGATGCAGAAAGAGAAACACTGGATGTTTTCTCTCATACAAGGAATCTGACTTCTCCAAATAAATCATGAGAGTAGAAGGGGGACTGTTTGAAAATAAGGAGACAGCTAGTGGGCATGGCGGACAGGAGAAAGGCAATTGGAAGTTTTAAAGATCCATACGTATAAGAAGGTCATAATGAAGCCCATTTATTTTGTAAATGAATAAATATATGCTAATTAAATAATTAAAATTAATTTTTCATATGAAAGAAATGTTATAAAATGAAAAGGGAAAAGGATAAGGACCGGCAGGGGAGCCAGTAGACCAATAAAAATAGGGCTGTGTCTGCCATCGGGACAGAGCTCTGGAGTGAAAATGGCATGTAATCAGTGTTTTGTACTGAGGCCACGCTGAAGACCTGGGTGGGGAAGACACTGGCTTACAAACTGAAGCACATCCTGTTGACCTGTCTGTCACCCGCATGACGGCTGATCTGGAGGTCACCCAGAGTTGCAATGGGCTTGGTGTGCATGAGAAATGCATCTTACTGTTTTCAAAACCAGATATGCAGAATTTTTTCTTCAATTTTGGAAACATTTTGGCTATATTTCTTCAAATCCTTTGCTGCCACCCCTCCCTATCTGAGGGACACAAAGTTCCTAGATT
The DNA here is from genome assembly GCF_947179515.1 of Apodemus sylvaticus. Lineage (NCBI taxonomy): Eukaryota > Metazoa > Chordata > Mammalia > Rodentia > Muridae > Apodemus > Apodemus sylvaticus. The sequence continues at coordinate 62,452,373 of NC_067485.1, forward strand.
GGTGACTGGAGAGTGGATCCTCCACTCAGCCTCAATAACTGCTCCACAGTCTGGAAAAGCTCTATGAGCTCCCTGGAGCTACTTCCTGTGGAGAGCTTTGGGGGCCAGTTGGCAGGAATCTGGCATTCACCAAGGACAAGGAAATGGGCTTCAGGCAGGAATCTGACATTAGGCCATGACAAGGAAGTAAGTTCAGCAGGAATCTAATTTTAGGGTGGAACAAAAGAAGTAGGCTTCAGACAAGAATCTGATTTTGGGCTTGGACCAGGAGTGGGCTCAGATATTTTGGTCATTCAGGTGAGCCCTTAGAGACAGCGATCACAGGAGTGATCATGGGACTTTTCTTATTGCTTTGCTTGTTCCTCATTGTACTGTTCACCCTATTACTTGCATGTAATTAAAATGGCATAAAAGTGGATTGAAAAAAAAATAAATGTGCCTTCAGTCCCAGAATTGATTGGAATCATGCTGCAATGTGGTCTAATTGTCTTTTTTTTTTTTTTTCTTTTTAATCCTCACTCCTGTGCTGGAGAACCTTGGACTGAGATGGCTTGGTCGATGGCGCCTCAATGTCAGAGCAACAGTCAAAAGGATAAAAAATAATACAGCATAACTCCAGCCTTCTTGGGAGCCCCAAACACTTCATATTCCAGAGCTCGCTCTTTGTGCTCTTTGTTAAAAACTAGGTAAAAGGTCACAGTCCAGAGCCTGCCCTGTAAAAGCTAGACAAAAAGGCCTTGAATAGGTGATCATGGCCCCACAAGATAACTGGAAATGAGCTAAGCTTATCTTGCTTCTGTAAACTTCTAATGCCATTACCCCCCAACTCAATTATTTTTAGACCCCAGCGATTAGCTTAGCACTGAGTCACTGAGTAACTTGCCTTTCCGCCCTCAACTTGAGACCTTTGGCCTCAAGAGATAGCTCACGCTGTCCCAGGAACTAGCTCATCTGATGACTGGCCCAATGTTTAACTCTACAATGCCCCGATCTGCATGTACTGTTTGCTTATGTAACCACGCACAAATTCCTCCCGCCAATGTTTGAATCAGCCAATTATGTGTAACCGCGCCAAATCCCCTTTTCCTATAAAAACCCCTGGTTTCCTAGCCTCAGGGTCAACTCCTCTGTCTCCTATGTGAGATATGTTTTGGCCTGGAGCTCGGATAATAAACTGCCTCATGTGTTTGCATCAAGCCGGTCTCTCGTGTTTCCTCGGGTATGCGCTAACCCGAGACTCGAGTGGGGTCTCCCCAAAACGGGGGTCCTACGCAGTAACCATGGTATAGTGAAGGACACCGCGGGAATTAGAAGCACGTGCAAAGGAAAGTAAAAGATTTGGGCCAGTGGGGAATAAACCTTGTAGGAGGACATGGTAATGGTAAAATGTGTTTTGTGTATGTGTTTAGAGTTACGCTAAAATCTAGCGAAGCAAAGGTAATTCTCATAGATGCTTTTAGTCTTTGTGCCCTGACTAGAGACAGTTTACACCCCAGACATGAGAGAATGGGTTTGAGAATAGCAGTCCTCTCCAACCATCTGGGGATGTTTTGGTGAAAGAAAAGGGAAAATGAACATAAGCTGTCTCAGAGCTCTCCTAGGGACAGGAGGAGGTTGGGAGACGTCCTGCCTCCTCTCTGGGTCCTGCTGGATGGATTCTTAGTTCTGGGTCCCTTAGGTAGGATATCTGGGTCCCTTTGTGACATCTTGTTCTCTTCCTTCTCTGTCTATTGTCTATTGCACACCAATCTTTCCTTGTCCTTCAAAACTGACTGTCTTATGTTAAGTCTGTTTTCATTTTGTGGTTTGATTGTTGTTCTGTGTTTCACGTTCAAAAGAAAAAACAGTTAAAACCTTATCTGCTGGTTGTTCAGCCCTTGATTTAGTTTTAACTAGTTTAAAAAAAGAAAAGAAAAGAAAAGAAAAGAAAAGAAAAGAAAAGAAAAGAAAAGAAGAAAGAGAGAGAGGGAGGGAGGGAGGGAGGGGGAGAGGGAGATGGAGATAGAGAGGAAGAGGGAGAGGGAGAGAAAAGAAAAAAGAAAAAAAAGCAGTCTCAATTGGCCTTTGGAACCCTGCCCCTGTAGTTAGGAGTCTAGCACAGCTGGAAAAGCCCTACCAGGAGCTGATTGTCTATAAAAGCTGCTCTTAAAGGGGCCAGTAGTTTCTTGGCTTCTATGGTAAGTAAGCTGATGGTTGTTTTTCCTACAAAATTCTCTGATTGTGATTGTTGGGTTCAGCAGGTAACAAGGAGTTCCTCTCTTAAAATTACAGCTATGAAAAGTAGAAATTTTGTCTGGTTTAAATAAGTAAGTGTGTAGCCACTTTATTTTTGTTTCTGACTTTTGTTTGTTTGTTTGTTTGTTTGTTTTGGAGACAGGGTTTCTCTGTATAACCCTGGCTCTCCTGGAAATCACTGTAGATCAGGTTGGCCTCAAACTCAGAAATCCGCCTGCCTCTGCCTCCCAAGTGCTAGGCTTAAAGGTGTGCACCACCACTGCCTGGCCTGACTGGTTTTAAATATGTCCTGCATGTCTTGGCTATAGATTATTGGCTTATAAGTTATTGGGTATGATTACAAATTTGTAACATTGGTAACAGGAAGTTGGCTTAAATCTAGTAACTTCAGGTTGGAAGAATCATTCAGAACAACAACATGTGGCATGAGCCAACCCAGGAAAACAGGTCTCTAAAGTAAGTCTAAATTGGGTAATATTTTATGTACTCTTTATCCTAGAAACCAGACTTATTAAAAGATAGGATGTAGAGTAGTATCACTTTTGTGAGGTATTGGAGGCTGCACCGTATTGTGTTCATGTGCAGGAACTGGCAGCCAAACTTTGTAGCATGGGAGTGATTAACTTGGTGTTTTGGAGAGACTGGATTTTTTTTTTGTTGGAGGTTGAGTTTTGCTTTCAAAAGTTGTGGTTGTACTCTGGTTTTGCAGGGGAAACTTAAAAGTTATAGTTAAACTGCCAAGGTTACATTGGCTGTAGTTTGCAGTTTGATTACAGGCTCAGGATTCTAACTCACACATATTTGTAATTAAGAAAAACAATTCTGGCAGGTGGAGATTGTTGCAGGGTTTATGAAGGGTTGATGAGGCTCTGGAACTTGTGGAGTCATGGCAGCCTGACCTTCCCACTCCAACTGCCATTCCAGGAAATTCATATAGAATTATTATGAATTTGGAGGATTGTTTTTATACTGTTCATTTGCATCCTGGTGACTGTGGGATGTTTGCATTTAGTGAGTTTGCTTGTAATTTTATAGACCCCATGAAGTGATATCATTGGAAAGTTTTGCCTCAAGGAATAGCTAATAGCCCCACTTTATGTCAAATTTGCCACTGCTTCAATACAATAAGTTAGGACTTTGAATCTTTCAGTGTATATTATTCATTATATGGGTAGCATTTTATTATCTGATCCCTCTGAATGAGTTTTTGCTCTGATACAACAAGCTTTAAAATTTTGGGGCGTGGTTGTTGCTCCAGAAAAGATTCAAAGACAACATCTTTTTTCAATATTTGGAACATATGTTATATCCTAAACAAATTATGGCATAGAAATCTAAATTAAAAGATAATTTACTTACTTTAAATGATTTTCAAAAGTTGTTAGGAGATATTAGTTGTCTAAGACCTCATCTTAACCTTACTACAGGAGAGCTTAAACCTCTGTTTGGTACCCTCAAGGGAAATGCAAATCCTAATTCCCCTCAACAGGATGAATAGATTTAAGAAAGTAGAGGAAGCTATTGACTAACAACAGATGCATTATATAGATTATGATCAATTGTTGGCTGTTTGTGTTTTTGCTACTTTCTCATGTGCTCACAGAAGTTCTTTGGCAAAAGAGACGATCAATGTGGATTCATCTAGAAAGTTTTAACACCCTATTATGAAGCTGTTGCTGTGTTAATACAGAATTGTAGGATAGAATCAAGAAAGTATTTTGGGAAAGAACATGATGGAATATTCCTTATTCCAAACAGCAATTAAATTGGTTATTGTAGAATACTAATATTTGGCCGATTGCATGTACAAATTTTTTTAGGTAAAATTGATAATCATTATCCAAAAGACAAGTTGGTACAATTTTTCTCTATGCATGCTTTTGTATTTCCTATAAATTTATTATGCATGTAGCCTATAGAAAATGTTCTTACTGTATTTACAGATGGCTCATCTAGTGGGAAGGCAGTATATGTAATTGGGTCATGTTTGTTCTCTTGAGTTTCCCCCTGCTTCAGCACAGACTATTGAACTACATTCTGTAGCCACTGTTTTTCAAATGCTGAAAAATCAACTTTTAATTTGTATACTGATATAGGCAATATATAGTTTATGGCTTACAATTACTTAAAACTGTTCCTTTTTTAAAGATAACATTAATTCTCAAATTTTGCAATTATTTATGCAACTACAACTCAATTTAAGAAAATGTACTGTTCCTTAACTTTATAGGACATTTAAGAGCTCTTACTGGATTGCCTGAACCCCTTAGGGCAATGCCACAGCAGATTTGTATACTAGGTGGATTATAGGAACAATTAGCCAAACAATCTCATTCTTTACATCATCAAAGTAATAATATATCGAGACCACAATTTGGTATTTAGAGAATGTAGATCAGATTGTAAAGGCTTGTCTTGAATGTCCTCATTTTCTACCTGTACCATGTAATCGTGTTAATCCTTGAGGACTTATACCTAATCAATTATGACAAATAGATGTTACTCAAATTTCTGATTTTGAAAAATTAAAATATGTACATGTGACTATTGACACCTTTTCGGGCTTTCTAGTTGCAGCTGCTTTAACAGGAAAAGCAACTAAAAATGTAATTACTCATTGCCTACATTGTTTTTCTATGCTGGTTGTTGCAAATCAGATTAAAATAGATTATGGAACTGACTATTACAGTCAAGCATTTGAGATTTTTTTTGACAATTTAATATTACCCATATTCCTGGGATTCCTTAATAACCTGGGTTAAGGAATTCCTGGGTTCCTTGATAACCTTCAAGAACAATGTATTGTGAAACAGGTACTGTGGAACTTTAATAAAAATCTTAAAATAAAAAGGGGGAGTTATATCCTCATGCAACACACAATTATTTAAATCATGTTCTTCTTATTTTAAAATTGTGGATGCCAAGGAACTCTCTGCAGAGTGTCGATGGCACTCTACAACTAGGCATACTTACGCCTAAGTGAAATGAAAGGATCCACTTACTGGCATATGGCATGGTCCTGATCAGATATTTAATATAGGAAAGAGGGCATGTTAGTGTTTTTTCCTCAGGATGCTGAAGGAGCATGCTAGCTCCCAGAGTAATTGGTGCGACATGCTGATGCTCAGACAAAGAATTATGCTGACCTGTGAGCTTGCTGAGTGTCCTGATAATGATGACAGAAAAGCTGTATTGGGTGTATGTTCCTGACCCACCTTTGCTTGCCTATGCCCCAGATTGGACAAGCTGCCTTGCCTCAAGCTTTTAGACCTTGTGGGACAGAGAACATGGAGACTGTGGAAACTGACTTAGAAAAATTAATGCAATAGAGAAGTTGTTATAATGACTCTTCTATATCCCTTAATGTGACCAGTTACTCTGACTCAATCATTGACTGGTCTAGAAATTAATCCAGTATTGGGAATGACAGTCTTCATTTGGAAGACTGGTAGTGGACATTTTTAAAAGACATATTTAAAAATTGACAGTTGCCTCGTATGAAGTTATATTTGCAATGGATAAAATTGGGACAGGATCTGGATTTTGAACAAATGTTAGCACATGTGTTAAGGCTCCCAAATTTTTATTAATTGGTCATGTTAAAATTACTTTTGATTCTTCTAGAGTATTTAGTACAAGTGGTATTGATTGCACTCTTTCCAATTGTGTTGCTGTATTGAAATCTGGCATGTTTGTTACAGTGATCTATCAACCAGCTTTTGTTTTATTGCCTGTGAATATTACAGAATCTTGGTATTCTGAAAAAATCTTGCAGGTACTAGAAGAAGTGAGTCAGGCTTTAAGCAAAAGCAAGAGGATAGTGGGCGTGATTATTGCCAGTATAGGAGCTTTAATTACATTCATAGCAATTGCTTTGATACAAGAAGTTAGGACAGCTACTTTTGTTAATCATTTAAGAAAAATGTCACTAATGCTTTGAGTATACAAGAGGACTGAGACAGGCATTTAGAACAACAGATTGATGTTCTTTATTGATACTATTCAAATTATTGGAGAGGAGGTTCAGAGTTTAAGACTAAGAAGCCATCTCAAGTGTCATGTTAAATACCAATAGATTTGTGTTACTTCTAACATTTACAATGGCAGTCACTATAATTGGGAAAAAGTTCAAAGACACTTGCAGGGTATTTGGCATAATTCCAACACCTCTCTGGTTGTTTTAGCTTTGCATACTGAGATTATGAATTTAACGAATGCTGCGCTGCTGAGCTTTAATGCTGCAGATATACTGCTGATAAAATTATTCATGGCCTGAGGTCAGTATTTTTATCTTGGTCAAGTTTCAAGAATGGTATATATAGCTTGATCATGCTAGAACTTCTTGTCCTGGGAATACTTTTATTCCTATCCATCGTGTTAAAACTTGCCTTTAACAACTCAACATGTTGGTGGCTAAAATACAAGTCTTGAAACTAAAAATGAACCCTCAGACAGAGTTATTAAAAGGCATCCAACAATGAGTAAGTTCTTCACAGAGCCTTACCAACCTAAGACAGAATGGCATTGCTTTTGATAATGCACATTCCACAATGGGTAAGGAAGGCATTCTTGTCAGAACCTCTAAGACAGGTACAATCTGGTTTATGAAATAAAAAAGGGGAAGATGTGGAGAGCTTTGGGGGCTGCTTGGCAGGAATCTGACATTGGCCAAGGACCAGGAAATGGGCTTCAGGCAGGAATCTGACATTAGGCCATGACAAGGAAGTAAGTTCAGGCAGGAATCTAATTTTAGGCTGTAATCATGATCAACTACCTAGAATTGGCAGAGTCATGAACAACCAGAAGACTGGACAATATTAGAAAGTGGGGGGTTGGGGCATTGAAAAAAAACAGTAAGGGCTGTGATATAAGAAAGAAATGAAATACAATGAGATTAACTGATATTAAACTGATAACCACCACTGTTTCTACGAAGAGACAGTTTCTACACTGAAATAAAACCCAAGGGATCTGGCAGCACGCTGGAAACAGGAACTCAAGTTGGGAATGGCAATGGAAGAAGGCCCTGAAGGTCGGAAGATGAAGGAAGTAGAAACTTCGTAGAGCTGGCACCCCTAAACCCAACAGACTGCATGAGGGTCTTATATTAATCCATTTTCCATGGCTACTACAAAATACCCAAGATAGTCATTTATAACGAATAAAGTTTATTTAGTTCCTGGTACTAGAGGCTAAGAAGTCCAAGAACAAGATGCCAGCCACTGCTCCAGTATCAGATGTGGTCCTTGGTCTGTACCACAGTATGACACAGGGCCTCCTCGAAGAGACAGAGCAGTGTAAGGCAGCTTAGATCTTTCATCCTATCATACAACAGTTAGTCTTTATCATGGGGAGCCCTCACGCTAATGACCTTACCAATCCTCATTATCTGCAGAACCCCAACCTCCAAATGTCTTTAGCATGTAGGAGACCAACTGCCCATATGAGATCCTGAGGGGACATTTGAGCCATGGAGGCTCTGTCAAGTTTTTGACTGTATGCTGAAGAGTGTGCAGGGCCATGTATGGGCGCTGTGAACAAAGAAATCACCAAACTTCGTACAGGGCTGCGAGATGTTTGTTTCTGCTTTTGTTTTTATAAGCTAACTAGTATGGAAGGCCCATACTAAAACACTGCAGCACTCAGTAGAGCGCACCACAACCTCCAGGTTAACAACAGTGCTGGACAGATGAACTCTGTTCTGGGCTACCGTGCTGAATTAACACGGATCAGACGCAGCTAAAGACCTCCCTGCCCTAAGCTTGCAAAGAAGCATCAGACAGGCCACGCCTATCAGTCACAACTAAATCCACACGCATTAAAAGACGTTTTAGGAAAAATTCAGTTACATCTTAGGACTTAGGGGTAAAAATGATACCTGAAAGACTGGATCTAAACCTCAGGGCTAGAGCACTTACTTAGCATGTATGAGAGAAGGAAGGAAAGAGAAAGGGAGGGAGGGAGGAAGGGAGGGAGGGAGGGAGGGAGGGGAGAAGGGAGGGAGGGAAGGAAGGATGGAGGGAGGAAGGGAAGGAAGTATGGAGGGAGGAAGGGAAGGAAGGATGGAGGGAGGGAGGGAAGGAGGGAGAGAGGGGGGAAGAAAAGGAGAGAGAGAGGAGGAAGGGAAGGAGGGTGGGAAGGAGGGAGGGAGGGGAGGGAAAAGGGGAGGGAGGGAGGGAAGGACGGAGGGAAGGAGGGAGGGAGGAAGGAAGGAAATGAGGGGGAGCACCCTCACCACTCTCTCATCAAACAGGATCACCTAGCTCACAGAAAAGATCACTAAAATTAACACCACAGCCAGAAACCAGATGAACTCTGTCCTGGGCTACCTTCGTTTCCACAGGCTCATTCACACACACATACACACACACAAATCATTTATTCTTTCCATTAAAAATAATTATATCTCTACTTCCATTTCTTCTCTAGAAAAGATCTAGAAGCTTCTAAACTTCTAAATGAATCATTGTGTATTCATTTCCTGCCCTGTTCTGGTATATATATATAGGAACTCTTACTTTTTCTTCCTACTTATCTATTGTTCATTTATTGCAGCAGGTTTAACTACCAAACATTCAGAGGCCAAGACAGAAATTCCATTAGCCTCTGCACAACCAACAACATAATTTTGATAGCAGCCATTACCCAATAGATAGTTACTAGATGTGCTAGAAAGTGCATAATGAGATGAAGAGAATCCTCTGTCAATCTAAAATGGGTTCAAATGAGAGTGGTCAGGGGGTTCAAATGAGAGAAGAAAGGGACAGGGTTTTTTTTAATTTTTGTTTGTTTGTTTGTTTGTTCTTTGAGACAGGTTTCTCCATATAGCCCTGGCTGTCCTGGAAATTACTCTGTAGACCAGGCTAGCCTCGAACTCAGAAATCTGCCTGCCTCTGCCCCCCAAGTGCTGGGATTAAAGACATGCACCACCACTGCCCGGCCCAGAAAGGGGCAGTTAAAATTGCTGTTAAAACATCTCAAGAAAACCTCTCAAGAATGCATTAGCACAGTGAGGGAAGAAACAAAGTGCAGAATTCTTCTTGCTGGAACAATACAACATCTGAAAAAAATGTTGGGTGGAATTAAGAGCCATTTTGATTTTGTTGAGGAAAAGATCAGTGAAGCTAAGGCACAGGGAATAGAAATTCTGATATGAAACAGAGAAAGATGGCTGGACAAAAAGTGGATGGTCATGGGAGATCACTTAGATACCCCATGAGGCACCTACATATACAACTGGAATTATCAGGGGACAGGGCCACATTTGGAGAGAAAATAGCTTCGGACAGCAACCACAACTCAAACCAGGATTGCTCCCTTTATAACTGTGTTGGGTAGTATCAGGGGCACGTATAGCAATCTGAATGAAAAGCACCTATGTGTTTGAATATGGTACCCAATTGATAGAACTGTTTGGGAAGGATTAGAGGTGGAGATTTGTTGGAGGAGGTGTGTCACTGGGGGGTAGCCTTTGGCATTTCAAAAAACTCACAGTATTCCACGTGTGTTCCCTGCTTCATACTTGTGGTTTGGGATGTGAGTTCTCACCTGTTCCTGCCCCCATGCCTTCACTCTGCCATCATGGACTCTAAAACTCCAAAAACATAAACTCAATGAAATGCTTTCTTCTATAAGTTTCTTTGGCCATGGTGTCTCATCACAGCAATAGAAAAGTAACCAATACAGCTTCCCTAGGAAAATGCCTTAATCCTTTCCTGGATCAGGAATTCAGTGATCTCAGGACTTCCAGCTAAGCCCTAGCTCTTCAGGGTCTCATGGCATTTCCATGGTAAAAACCAGCGTCAAAATACATGGGCCTACCAGAGGAGACCAATAGCCAAACCACAGTGATGGATAAACATAATGTTTAACTAATGTTTAACATAATGTTTACCTGAGGACCCAGCTATACCACTCCTAGGCATATACCCAGAAGATGCTCCTACATGTAATGAGGACACGTGTTCCACTATGCTCATAGCTGCCTTATTTATAATAGCCAGAAGCTGGAAAGAACCCAGATGCCCTTCAACAGACGAATAGATACAGAAACTGTGGTATATATACACAATGGAGTATTATTCAGCTATTAAAAACAATGAATTCATGAAATTCTTAGGCAAATGAATGGAACTAGAAAGTGTCATCCTGAGCAAGGTAACCCAATCACAAAAGAACACACATGGTATGCACTCACTAATAAGCAGATGTTAGCCCAAAAGCTCAAAATAAACAAGTTACAATTCACCGAGCACAGGAAGGTCAAGATGAAGGAGGACTTAAGTGAGGGTGCTTTGGTTCCTCTGAGAAAGGGAACAAAATACTCACAGGAGCAATAAGGGAAGCAATGTGTGGAGCAGAGACTGAAGTAAAGGCCACCCAGAGACTGCCCTACCTGAGGCTTCATCCTTTAAACAGTCACCAAACCCTGAAACTACTATGAACAACAAGAAGTGTATATCAAAAGGAGCATGCCATGGTTGTCTCCGGAGGGGCCCTACCAGAGCCTTACACATACAGAGGCAGATGCTAGCAGCCAACTGTTGGACTGGGCATGGGGTCCCCAATGGAGGAGCTGGAGGGTGGTCTGAAGGAGCTGAAGGGGTTTACAGCCCCATGGGAAGAACAACGATGTTGGCCACCCAGATGCCCCAGGACTCCCAGGGACTAAACCTTCAACAAAGGGTTCCAGCCAAAACTGTGGCAGAGGAATGCCTTGTTGAGCATCAATGGGAGGAGTGGTCCTTGGTCAGGTAAAGGCTGAATAGATGCTCCAACAAAGGGAAATCGAGGGGGTGGGGAGGTGGAAGTGGGTCAGGTGGAGGGGCATATCCATGGAGACAGGGGGTGGGAGGAGGGGTTGGGGTGTCTTTGGAGAAGGGGGTAATCTCGGGAAAGGTTTTACCATTGGCAATGTAAATGAAGACGATATTCAATAAAAAAAAAAACAAAGAAAACAGCACCTTCTGATGAGACAAATTTCTTTACCTTAATTTTCACCTCATACTGCTTGACTTAAAAAAAAAAAAGAAGGAAAATCAAAAGGAAAAATACACTATCTAAACTGTGGACTTTCAAATTTAGAAAATACCATGAACAGAAATATCTGTTTATTAACAGAGCATTGTCACAGCAGAGTTCCAAGATTAATCTTAATTAGCATATCAATTTTTATGTAAATCATGTCTCTGCTGTGCTAGAAAAAAATGAATTCCAGGATAATTTAATTCTTAAATAAAACCAGTTGAATAATCTTTCTGGCTGTTAATTGCCACTCAGTTTTGACTTATTTATATGCTTTTAGTGCTATGGCTTGATCTAAGGGGTGGGGCATCTACAACAATTTGGGAACTTCAAATCTTCAGGAACAGGTAAAATGACTATTGTATTCTTTGGCGGAGTTAAATTCTCATTGTGGCATGGCCTTCTATTTTCATAACAGCAATAATGGCTCTTGTCCCTGTCTATGCCTTTTACGTTCATTGGTAGGAAATGATAACACAAGGTTCACAGAAAGCAAAACAAATGAACAGAATAAATAAATAAGCATGTTGATAGAACCATAAATAAATAAAACAAAATAAGCATGAGTGTGCATATACATGTATGTGTGCATGCCTGTGGTGTGTGTGTGTGTGTGTGTGTGTGTGTGTGTGTATGAGTGTGTGTATGTGTTTGTGTGGATATAGATACACCTATGAACATGAGGCAGGTGAGATGACATGTCCCTAAAGATCCATGTCTCATGGATCTTGGTTTGTAAGGTCCTCCCAGACACACGTTTTACCTTATGAGCTTTTTTCATTAGCTGGTTCTGATCTGTGTCTGTTGCCACAATAGACCTATACCCATAATTAGAGTGACTTCATATATTCCCTATTTGTCCTCCTGGCAAATGAGCAACTCTAAAAGAGTTTGTGAAGCCCCTTATATTTGTAGCTTATCTAAAGTAAGAGTAGCCCTGGCGACCCCCCTCCCCCCCCAGAAGAAAGAAAGAAAGAAAGAAAGAAAGAAAGAAAGAAAGAAAGAAAGAAAGAAAGAAAGAAAGAAAGAAAGAAAGAAAGAAAGAAACCCTCGCATTTAATGTCAGAAGTATTGGATATCTGTATCTCTAATTTCAGGTTTTCCTAAGCTCTGGTTGATGCCTGAATCCCTGTTTTTCATTATGTCTTTGCTTCAGGGTCTCTTCCATTTTCTTCTGGGATGACTGGCTGGTTTTATACACATTGGCATTTATTCATTCATTCTTCAGCAGACTTTCATTTTCTTGGGTATCTATTTCATACTCACCCATATATGTAGAGCTAGAAGGATATATCTTTTCTCAGCTATCAAAAAGATAGTTGGTCATGGGGTGCTGGCTCTTGTCTAGGGGATTCCTGAGTTCATTCCCTGGCATAAACAAATCATAAGGCTTAGGAAGATATTAGAGAAAGGCGGATGAAATTAAAAATGACTGTATTATTTCTTCAGGATGGCAGAGGTCTGGAGGGAGCTGCTCAGAGGCTGGCTTGGGTGTCTTATGGGGCTGGGTCCTCCCGTCTCTCCTATTGGTCCTATTTAGGTACACATCTGTGTCTTCCAGCTGCCCCCTCTCCATCTCCTAGGAACAAGAAGCTGCCATTTCAGGGAGCATCCTTTCCTTTCTTTGTCTACCTCCATCACCCAAATCCTGCTTCAAGTCAACAGGTATAAATACATGATTGAATAAAAGGCTATGCTCCCAGACTTGCCAGTTCAGAGTCCTCCTGGCCTGGCCGTCTGTGCAGCAACGCTTCCTCTCCCTCTGAAATACAGTCACAGTTACAGAAGCTTTAGTCCATAGATCTTGACAGGGGTGAATAGAGATAGCGACCTTCCTAGATTATTTACTCTGCTTGGAGAGAGAGCAGTTATAGTCTCTATGGCAGCTAACGGAAGTGATGAGGATAAAAATCTGAGGGCCTTACCCTTGCTTGCAGACTTCTAAGGCCTGTCAGCTTCAAATACTTAACACAAAGCACCATCTGGGAAGCCCTTGTTCCCAAGGCTCCTACCAACCAGAGGAGATATCTGAATAATGATACCCATGCTGGTTTCTGCTACCCTAGATCTGGGGAATAAGAGATGTTTCCCTAGATGAGCCCTCCAGGCAGATGACAAAGGCTTATGGCACGAGATGAGGTTAACAAGGCTTCAGCGGCTGGGATGAAGGACATGGAGTAATCAGAGGAGACATGTTGAATTGGGCCCTGATGCACAGCCTGTTGCTGGCTGCTGGGTGTGTTGGAGTTGATTTTAGAGAAACAGAAATCCTTTAAAGGGTTTCAAGCTGTGACAGATTGTGTTTTTCATAGTTACTTAGTGTGTTAGTAGCTTTCCCGTCCTTGTTACAAAAAAGGCTGCCATAAACAAATCACAAGGAGGAAGATACTATTTTGGGTCACAGTTACAGAAGCTTTAGTCCACAGACCTTGACCCCGATGATTCCACTACTATGGTGAGGCAGAACATTGTGGCAAGAGTAGCCTCATACAAACATTGTCTATATCATGGTAGATTGGTAGACCAATGGGGAGGGGAAGGGACAGTGAGACACTATGTTCATAGCAGCCCTATTTATAATTGCCAGAAGCTGGAAAGAACCCAGGTATCCTTCAACAGAAGAGTGGATGCAAAAAATGTGGCATATCTACACAATGGAGTACTATTCAGCCACTAGAAACTATGAATTCATGAAATTCTTAGGCAAATGGATGGAGCTGGAGAACATCATACTAAGTGAGGTAACCCAGACTCAAAAGATGAATCATGGTATGCACTCACTAATAAGTGGATATTAACCTAGAAAACTGGAATACCCAAAACATAATCCACACATCAAATGAGGTACAAGAAGAATGGAGGAGTGGCCCCTTGTTCTGCAAAGACTCAGTGAAGCAGTATAGGGCAAAACCAGAACAGGGAAGTGGGAAGGGTTGGGTGGGAAAACAGGGGGAGGGAAGGGGGCTGATGGGACTTTTGGGGAGTGGGGGTCTAGAAAAGGGGAAATCATTTGAAATGTAAATAAAAAGTATATCGAATAAACACACATACACACACACAAAATGGCCTGACTCCAGGAATCTGTTTCTCTAGCTAGATCCCCTCTGCCAAAGGGGACGAAGCATTCAACTGACTTGGAGTTGTGAGAGAGATTTCCTATTCAAACTGTAACAGTGTACATGAGGAGGCCCTATGCCCATCCAGTTCAGGGATGTGTAATTGTTTTGACACAGTATTAGCAGAGTAGAGAGGAGCAGAAAGAAGCAGGTGGATCTGGAGATCTAGGATCTGGAACCAATAAGATTGGTGAATGACAGAAACCAGAGACACCAACATGAGAGAAACAAGGACAACTAAGGTGTCACAGATGGGTAACCCGAGACTAGAAGGTATTCTTCTCTGAGATAAAGGTCCTTGGAAGAGAGTAGGGTTGTCAAGGAAATACACCAGCTCAAATTGTAACTGATGTTTGTGTATTTGGAGGCCATATGGGTTAGTGCTTGGCACACAGCCATCCGTGTCTGTGAGAGTGACTTTATGCATAGCTCTAAGAATGGCTGTTGGGTAGAAGGTTTGGGACTCGCAGGGATGGGCTCAGCAGGGGAAGAGTGCACCCAAAGCCGAACTTTGGAGTTTCAGTGTTTTCTGCTTGCTCTCTGTGGTTTACCAGCCAGTAAAGTAAGACAGAAGGTGAAAGGAAGAGCCTCCTTGTTTCCTTGTGTTTGCTTGTGAAAGGATAGACAATAATACAGCCTAACTCTAATGACCCCAAGAAGTCAGAAGTTTAAAATGCTCTCTCACTTTGTTAGAAACTAGGTAAAAGGTCACATTCTAGAGCCTGCCCTTTATTTAGACCTAGCAGAAAGGCCTTGAATAGGTGATCCTGGCCCCATAGGGTAACTGGAAACGGGCTAAGCTTATCTTGCTTCTGTAAACTTATGCCATTACCCCTATGCAGGAGTTCACGCAGCTGTAGACATTATAGGAAACTAATTGGTCCACTGAGAGCAGGCTCCGATAATTTAAACTGATTGGCCTAAAAACTATGGAGTGGTACAAATCAATTGGCTTGCATTTCGCGGGCTCTCCATGCTAAGAAATAATTGGTTTGTGATTCGCAGGCTCTGTCATAAACTTATAAAAGCTGTCGCAATTCGGCACTCGGGGTCCTCAGTCCTCTACCCCTGTGTGGTGTACGGCTGTGGAACCCAGAACTCTGGAATAAAGAAATCCTCATGCTATTGCATCGAGGCTGTTTCTTGCAAGTGATTTGGGTGTCGCCTTCCGGGGTGTGGGGTGCTGGGGCACCTTGGTTTTTGGGGGTCTTACACTTGGACTCACAATCACCCTTCTTTTTCTTCTCTGAGGAAAAAGTAGAAATGTTTGCAAGGTAGGTTGCTGGGTTTCAGAGGGTTAGGCCCAGACCAAACTCCTGCTGCCACCTTCAGAGAGACAGCTCTCTCTTCTTGTTACATGTAAATAACTTAGCTCAACCGACCCTTTCCATTTGCCTGGGTGGAGCTCTCGCAAGCGCTCAGTAAGTGTAGAACAGTAAGCATGATAGTCAACATTTTATTTGTGGTTAAAGTAAATTCAGCTCTCTCTTGTCTTAACATCTCCATGGCATACAAATATCATGATTATATTGACTCATTTTATTCCTGGGTGTTCTGGTGTCCTTATTCAATTCAGAATTCTCCAGAGGTCTTTGGTCAAGCAACAACCCCACCCCAAGAGTTTTGTGTAGAATTAGAAAGAATTAATACCCTGAGCTCTCTCAAAAGCCTTGATAATCATCCAGACGCGACAGGGTTAAGTCATAGTCTACGAAGGACACAGAAAACTCCGTCTCAGTTTTTCTTCAGTAGTATTGTAGGGCTGGCTCACTTTTCCAGAGCTGGGTGTGGCGAAGTGGTCACACAGACTAAGCTTCCGCCATTCTAGTTCTATCTTTAATCACTAAAAAAGCTACGTGGCAGAGCCGCCCACCTTATGCCCTTCACCCCTCAGGTGCTTGCAAATGGCTGGGATGCTTTTAGCTCCAAAGCAAGTCACTCTAGCAGGAAGGATGAGCCAGAAAGAGATGGGGAGCCACACCCTTCCCAGCGGGAATGAGGTTTTCTATTGTGTTGGCTTGTGTGCTCCTCTCAGAGGAGGAAGGTTCTTGAGGCACACCCCCACAGCAGGCTAGAAGAGGAAACTGCAGGGCCTGTGTAATTTGATTTCCAGCTTGGCAGGGTTTGCTTCCCTACTTCGATGCTTACTCATCCCAACGCCCACCCTCCGCTAAGGGAAAAGATGGCGTCTATCACACTCTAGAACGGCATTGCATCCATAAACCTCAAGCGCAGTCAGTCTCGCAAACTTACACAAACGCTTGGACGCTTTCTCTCCTTCTTGCCCTCCCACCTTTGGAAAACATTCATCGGACATAAATTGTATACCCAGTTCTTATTACAAGTGGAAACTCATCTGATTAAACCATTTACAGTCTTCACGGCATCCCATGAAAGCTGTATAACTGAGAACTTTCTCATTCATAGATTAATGACTGTAAAGAAAGAAAGCAGATTAAGAAACTATTCAAGTGCGCATGATCATGTACTTAAAATCGAATGAGAGCCAGGAAATGTGCTCTCTTCTGACATTTTCCGTGTATTCATCCTTTCTATAAAAAATTCCTTAATATAGAACTAAGAGTTACTTCAAAGTCAACTGTCTGACAAAGCATGCACGTGGGGTCTCTCCTTTGCTGTCATTACCATTGAGTGTTTTGTCTTTTAACAATGAGTTGTCTTTTTCCTTGTACCCCCCTCTCTCTCTCTCTTTCTCTCTCTCTCTCTCTCTCTCACACAGAGTACATAGCAAAAGGCACACATACTTTCATGCACACACACACACACACACACACACACAGAGAGAGAGAGAGAGAGAGAGTATGCAATGTTTGTGTGGGGGAGGCGTCTCATGCATATCAAATTTTAACTAGTCAATGATGTCACTACTCTACCTTCCTTTTCTGGTCTGGTACCATGAGGACTTTTTTATATGTCTGAGGGTTCATTACCAAGTTCATGGTCAGAGATGAAACTGTACCATAGAAAAGGACTAGCTTTCAACATTCTAGGAGCATCATCTTTCTGGTTACATAAGTGGGTCTGGCTTGGAAACAGGTGCAAAAATAAATAGGAAGAAAACACCTCTGTGCATACAGTTTTATCAGAAAATCTAAAGGAGTGGTAGAGACACTTAGTTTCTTTTAATAAGCTATGTCCTTTTAAAAAGCTCTTTTTAAAAATATTTATTTTATTTTATGTGTACATGCACTTGCACACATGAGTTTAGATATAACACATGCATTCAGGAGCCCACAGAGATCATAAGAGGACATTAGATCCCCTGGAACCAGAGTTACAAACTGTTGTTATCCTACACGTGGGTACTAGGAACTGAACCTGGGTCTTCCACAAAAGCAGCAGATGTTCCCAGTGACTGCACTTTCTCCTCAACCCCACAATTGTGTTCTCTGGGAAAAGTCATCAAAATGCTTTTGAGATCTATGCACTTCTCTGTGTGTTGTTTTTTTTTTCAAATATTTATTTATGTTATGTATATGAGTACAATGCAGCTGTCTTCAGACACACCAGAAGAGGGCATCAGATTCCATTACAGATGGTTGTGAGCCACCATGTGGTTTCTGGGAATTGAACTCAAGACCTCTGGAAGAACAGTCAGTGCTCTTAACTGCTGAACCATCTCTCCAGCCCCTCTGTGTATTCTTATACCTTGATACAGATGGGCTTTTAAAAATCTATTAATCTACTTTGTCTTCAAAAATTCTAAGAAGCAGGTGGACCAGTCTTTGGGAAATCTAGAGCTGAGCTTTCCAAATATCGTATGTGTCTACTAGCCATATGGGGCTTTTGAGTTCTTGAGATGTGGCTAGATACTAAAATCTGCTAAAAATCATAACATACTCATTGGATTTTAAAGACATAGAATAGCTGGGATACTTTTAGCTCCAAGGAAAGTCACCCCAGGGGTGAAAGACAAGCCAGTTAATTCATAATGTAAAATACATTATCGATAACTTTATGTTTACACACGTTTAAATAATAAATGTCAGATATGTCGGGTTAAATGAAAAAATGTCATTAACAGTTATTGCCACTGTTTCTTTTACCTTAGTGAGGTGGGTAACTAGGAAATTAGAAGTCACATGATTGCTTCTCATGGCCAAACTTTGAAGAGCACAGCCCCAGAGGCTAGAAGCTGGGTGTAGGCATATTTTTTGTGCTACTTTGTTAGGTATATTTTCCACCCTTCCAACCCTTATTCCACCCCAACGGCTTCCAACCCCCCAAAACTAGGTAGGAGAGAAAGAAGGCTAAGGGGGAAAGGGGTGTAGACCTCTTTAGACTACTTCCTGCTGATGAGCGGCTTCAAGTCTCGGGGCAAGTTCAGTCTTTGTCATCAGAAAATCCAGTTTCTTCTTGTGGTCTCTTTGCTCATGACAACTTGACAAACTGCAACAGCAGCAACCAGGAAAAACAGGGGGAGCAGCACCCTCCCCAGGCCCTCAGGGCTCTCTCATTTATACCCTCTCAAGAGTCCCCACAATTCCAAACAAAAAATCACACCCCTCCTAGAGCACGAGACAATCGTGGTTAGCTACTGTGGACAATCTGAAGCAGCCACATAACCCACACTTGGGTTAAAACAAAAACATATTCTAATAGCATAACTGGCTTTTTAAAGAAGCCAAAATTCTCCCTACAACTGGGTCTGAGGTCAGTTACTATAGAGTCTGCTTCCATTGCCCAAAAACCTTCAACTCCCATTGAGACTGCACAAAATATTTTATATTCTGGAGTTGTAAACCTGACTTCAATTATACTCCCCCACATATACATACATTTGCTATCTGATGTTTCACCATTGCAGACTATGTTAGCTCCCTGTCACTTTGACAAAATGCCTGAAATGATTTGTTTTATGAAAGAAAGGCTTAGTTTACTTCATGGGTTCAGAGTTTTCAGTTCTTGTTGTCTTAGTCCTGTTGTGTTGTAACTGCAGCATAGGCCACCGTGGTAGGATTTTGTAGTGGAGAAAAATGGTTCATTTATGATTTCTGGGAAATAAAAAGAGAGACAAGGAGGTCCCATATGTCCTTCAAGTGTGTATGGTCAATGACCTATCTTCCTAAATGTTCCTCTACCTGCCAACCGTATCGCAGTTTGTGGACCAAGCCTCTAACATGTACGTGATCCTTCAGAAGACATTTAACATCCAAGCTAGAGCCAGCACTGCAGTGCATTGTGAATTAATAACACTGAACAGCGTAAATGGTTTTCAGGTTAAAAATAGCAAAAAGAACAGCAGCCAAATAAACAGATTTGAAAAGTTTCGATTTGATTAGAATGCATCCTCTCTTGCGTCCTCCTCTTTATCTAATATTTCTGCTTTCGGAAGGATCCCTTTTGAGGATGGATAGTCAGGCTGTGGCAAACACTCTTCTACCAGCTGGCACTGCAGCCAGCCCTGGATGCAGCAAGCTGGCTCTGCTAAAATTCCCCCTGAGTTTGGTAAGTGGTCCGCAGCTGAGCAGTGGCGGGCAGCGACTTCCCACCGAGTGCATTTGGAAAACACTCACAGGCAAGCATTTCCTCGAAAATTACAATATTCTGTGGGTCATATAATTAGTCCATTATAAAATATATGCTCTCTTGTATATTATAGTAATTTAAAATTTGATAATTATATAATAGCACAGTAACACAAACATAATTACAGAAAAGCACTATTTGATGCACATTCCAGTTATTGGCAAACCTAGAAACGAGTTATAAATTATTTCTGGAAAAATAAAAATGTGTCCCCAAAGTGTTCAGCTCCGTCGCGGCTAGAAGTGCTTAAATAGGCTTAGGAAAATTACAATTTTCTCCCATGACAGTCACCAGGAAACATCTATCACTGGGAATTTGAGAAACTAGTGTGCAAGAATGAGTTAGGAATCACAGCAGTTCCAACTATTCTGTTTGCAGGAGCTTTTAATCCCTCTTCTTTTAAACATGTTCTTTCATGGCGACGGGATTTCAGTAAGTATTCAAAACACAAATGGCCTTTACACTGAACAGTCATTGGAAAATACAGAGAACACAGCATTGCTACAACCAACATGTGTGTGTGTGTGTGTGTGTGTGTGTGTGTGTGCGTGTGCATATGGGTGTCAGAGGTTGATAGTGAGTTATTTTCCAATCCTTTCCCACCTTATTTTGTGAGACAGAGTCCTCCTGCAAGCTCGATGCTTGGGCTGGGTTCGGCTGGGTCGCTGGCCAGTGAGCCGCCCTAGGGTTGCCTACTCCAGGGTGACATCACATTTGTTCTTTACACGAGTGTTTGCAATCAGAACTCAGATTCTCGGGCTTGTGCAACAAGTACTTTATCAATTAAGCCACATCCCCAGCCACAAACATGGATTTGTTTTTTCTTGACAACTCTTTTCATATCACTTCATACAAATGTGCTAGCTTTATTATTCATGGAAAGCATTCACACAGTCCCTGACCAGAGGTACCTTTCCATAGAGAACCTCCAAATTAAAATCATTTTTTATAGATAAATATAAAGAAGATGAAGGTAAAGAACTGTGAACGCAATTTTAGTTTATAAATGTTTTGCCCAACATGGGCACAGTCTCCACGCCTGAGCTGCCTTGAGACCTTCCCATGTGACTTGTAGGACTCTCCTTTCCCATACTTGGTGTCCAACATCATTCTATAAGAAACATTCTCTTAGTGGCAGTCTGTCACAAGCCCTGCTACAGTATGCTTGTGTTATAGGAAACTGCAGGTGGGACCTTTAATTACTCCATTTTTCTTTTTCTTCCTCTTATTCTATGACACACTAATCTCTCCAGATCTGATTTCTCTTTGGAGAAAACCAAGATTGTTAACGAGAGTGATCTTTCTCTCCGTGTCTCTCCACCTTTATCTTTGCGAGATGCGATGGTTTGTTTGTAAAAATCTGTTGCCTCACTATGAAAGTTGAGGAACTGAAAACTCATCTTGAATATACAGACAGCACTTACTCTCAAGGCTACTTTTTCTCAAAGACACACATAGCAAGATAGCTATCCCATGCTCTGGTTAGCTGCAAACCTTTAAATGATTTGTCTTTTTTTAATTTAAAGGGAGGTGATTTATCTGAGAGGAATTGTCAACAAGTAAATGATCAAAGGCTACGTGCAGTCAGGTTTACTGAGAGTCCGAATAATTTGCTGTCGACGGGCACAGAACAAAAGCAGAAAGAGCTCCTAATGTGGAATCGGCCTCCTGAACTTAATGGATGTGCGATTCTGGTACAGCTCTGGCTCTCAGGCAATCCTTCATCTGTGCAAGGCAAGGCTGCCATCTGACACGTGTTTGTAAGGAGCAGGTGGAACGAGATTCCTGTACCCGTTTGCTTTTGTGATTATCTTTTATTATTTATCACTTCGAAAATACTATTTTTTTTAAAAGATTTACATGGAAAATATTTCATATAAACACATTAAAATTGACAATTTTCATGGAAAATTCAAGAGTAAAGTGGTAGACATGGAAAACGTTGCTAAATTTATTGAAATATGGAATAGAAACATTTTATGATAGAACTGAAGATTTACATGGAAAATATTTCTGGTAAAATTCAAGAAATATATAGACAAACATGGTAAAATTGACTATTTCATGGAAAATTTTACATATAAAATGGTAGATATAAAAACTGTTACTAAATTAATTTGAAGGATTTTGTGATAAAATCCAAGATTTACATTGAAAACATTTCTGATAGAGGAAATATATAGAAAGACATATTAAAATTGAGGATTATCATGAAAAATAATGCAGATAAAATGGTAGACATAAAAAATTACTAAATTAATTAAAAGGGGAATTACAAACATTTTCTGATAAAATTGAAGATTTACATGAGACATTTTGTTAGTCTATGTCTTTTTATTGGGGAGTTGAGTCCATTGTTGTTAAGAGATACTAAGGAGTAGTGATTGTTGCTTCCTGTTATTTTTGATGTTATTTTTATGTTTGTGTGGGTATCTTCTTTTAGGTTTGTTGGAAGATTACTTTCTTGTTTTTTCTAGGGAAATTGCCTCCCTGTGTTGGCATTTTCCATCAATTATCCTGGATTTGGATAGGGCTGGATTTGTGAACAGATATTGTATAAATTTGTTTTTAATCATGGAATATCTTGGTTTCTCCATCTATGATGATTGAGAGTTTTGCTGGGTATAGTAGCCTGGGCTGGCATTTGTTTTCTCTTAGGGTCTGTATGAGGTCTGCCCAGGATCTTCTACCTTTCATCATCTCTGGTAAGAAATCTGGTGTAATTCTGATAGGTCTGCCTTTATAAGTTACTTGCCCTTTTTCCCTTACTGTTTTTAATATTCTTTCTTTGTTTTGTGATTCTGGTGTTTTGATTATTATGTGCCGGGAGGACTTTCTGTTCTAGTCTAGTCTGTTTGGAGTTCTGAAGGCTTTTTGTATGTTCATGGGCGTCTCTTTCTCTAGGTTAGGAAAATTTTCTTCTACAATTTAGTTGAAGATATTTACTGGGCCTTTGAGATGTAAATCCTCTCTTCTATACCTATAATTCTTAGGTTTGGTCTTCTCATTGTGTCTTGGAGTTCCTGGATGTTTTGGGTTACCAGTTTTATGCATTTTGCATTTTCTTTGACTGTTAAGTCAATGTTTTCTATGGTATCTTCAGCACCTGAGATTCTTTCTTCTATCTCTTGTATTCTGTTGTTGATACTTGCATCTATGACTCCCGAATTCTTTCCAAGGTTTTTTATCTCCAGAGATGTCTCACTTTGTGATTTCTTTATTGTTTCTACTACCACTTTTAGATCCTGGGTGGTTTTGTTCAGTTCCTTCACTTGATTGTTTGTGTTTTCCTGTAATTCTTTAAGGGATTTTTGTGTTTCTTCTTTAAGGGCTTCAGCCTGTTGACCCATCATCTCCTGTATTTCTTTAAGGGATTTTTGTGTTTCCTCTTTAAGGGCTTTTACCTGTTGACCAATGTTCTCCTGTATTTCTTTAAGGGATTTATTTAAGTCTTTCTTGAAGCCCTAGATCAGCATCATGAGATACGATTTTAAATTCAAATCTTGATTTTCCAGTGTGTTGGGGTATCTGGGACTTGCTATGGTGGGAGAACTGGGTTCTGATGTTGCCACATAGCCTTGGTTTCTGTTGGTAGGGTTCTTGTGATTGCCTTTCACCATCTGGTTATCTCTGGTGCTAGTTGGTATTGGTGTCTCTGGCTGGAGCTTGTTCCTCCTGTGGACCTGTAAGCCTGTGTCCTTACTCCTCTGAGCTCAAAAGTGAAAGCACTGCAGGGATATCTCTCTCTCCTGGCAGGCTATGCACAGAAGGCTGTGGAGTTTCCTTGGCAGCTCCCTGGTGCAAATGGCAGCGGGAAAACTTCTGTCCCAGCTGCTCCACTAATCTTAGGCCCTGTGTGCTCCTAGCTGTTCCCCTCCAGAGAGAAGGTGGAGATCTCACCTCTGTGCTCAGAAGTGAAAGCACTGCTGGGAGATCTCTCTCTCTCTCCTGGAGCGTTGTGCACAGAAAGCTGTGGAGTCTCTGGGCTCCCTGGTGCCAATGGCTGCAGGAAGCCTTCCTTCCCAGGTGCTCCACTGATCTTGTGCCCTGTGTGCTCCTAGCAAGTCCCCTCTATGAGCTAGATTTCCAAAAATACTATTTTAAAGAGCACAGATTCTTGCAGTGATTAATTTGAACCCTTTTGGAAAATTTAGTTGATTAAAAAATTGAAATAAAAATGTTCAATATAGAATTTAAGACTAACTTTATCATTCACATTGAAGTAAATTATCTGTGTTGGCCAGATAGATGCTTATAAAAGGTTCGCTACCTGAATAAACTCATAAATACATTACAGATTTGTATTATTCATAAGATGGGACGTAAACATGAAAAGAAATCTCCTCTTTCATAAATGTTTGCTCAGGAGCCTTAGCCTTTAGACCAACAACAAGGGGCTCTTTCACCTCCGTGTAACATCTTTAGCGTTGACTACAATTTTTTTTTAAGTTTTTTTTTTAATTCGATATCTTTTTTATTTACATTTCAAATGATTTCCCCTTTTCTGGCCCTCCAGAGTTCAATTATAATATCTAGAAAACTACTCGTATCTGGACTTCAGTTCTGTTTCAAACACACTCTAAAGTTCACGACACCTTTTGTTTTAGATTGACTGAGGGTGAATCACTGTCAACAGCAGAGTGGTTGAAAGACTCTGTCACATATATACCCGAAGTGCCTGGGTCAGAAATGAGTCCTGTGGGCTAACGCGGGAGATTCTGGCCTGTTCAGTATTAAAGAAAAAGGAAAGTGTAAACCCTTGTATCAGATGAAATCTTGTTCGTTGAGAAGGGGCTGTTGGAAATCACAAAAAATGTATATTTGCTCCATTTACATAAAATAATATTGAAGAGTATATGAGGAAAGTCCCTGTTTTAATTACGGAAGAGAATATGGTGGCAGGCACAAAAATAACATACAGAGTTTCATATCATCTTTGCTTTACAGTAACTGCAGTAACTATAAAAATATAGATTTAAGAAGTCATAAGAATGACACATAAAACATTTGGTGGAAAAGTAGGTTATTGAAGATTATATACAGCAAGACGCTGGTTTGGTTTGGTTTGGTTTTGTTAATTTCAAGTGTGTGGCTCAGGTGCATAGTGATAAACAGTGTTTTATGTTGTTGTGTGTGAGAAATGTTAAGGTATTTTTGTTTTCTTATACTATCCTGAATTTTTTAACATCCATGTTTATAAAAAAAACAGTTCTTAAAAATACTAGTGACAAAAAAGCCAGGGTGGAGGACCTGACAAGATGGCTCAGTGGTAACAGCACCAGCTTCTATTCACCCTGACTGATTCCCAGCACCCACAGGGCAGCTTACTTCCATCTGTAATTCCAGTTCCAGGGGATCCAATGTCCTCTCCTGACCACCAGGGGCACCAGCCTCACGTGTGATGCACAAACATACATGCAGGTAAAGCTCCCATACGCATAAAATGAAAACTTGTTTTTAAAAGTCTGCAGCATGTGAAAAGAAAAATGGAGAGATGGGGAGAGAGGGAATGAAAAAGGAAGGAAGAGAAGGGGGAAGGAGAGAGGGAAGGAGAAAGGAAAGGAGGAAGGAAGGAAGGAAGGAAGGAAGGAAGGAAGGAAGGAAGGAAAGAAGGAAGGAAGGAGAAGGGGAAGAGGAAAAGAGAAGAAATGTAAAAGAGAAGTGTAGCTATTACAGTTACAAACATTTAATAACTTCACTTCTGGTCTCTGCCCTGTTCCACCTTCTCTGCCGACTCCTCTTTTACTGTGATCTGTGTCCCCACGAAAAGAGGTCATACCTCACAGGTTTATTCTTAACTCTATTTCTCCACAGCACTATCGCCTTCAAGTGCCTATGTTTTTAATCTATTCTTTTAAATAGAGAAAAAAAGCCTTAGATTGAACAGGTATTCAATATACATTTGCTAAATGAATAAATTTATGAGCTTGTTTCATTGATTGGCTACATTCATGTGACCAAATATATTTTTTCTCACTTTGAATGTTTCTTTCTTTCTCTTTCTTTCTTTCTTTCTTTCTTTTTCTTTCTTTCTTTCTTTCTTTCTTTCTTTCTTTCTTTCTTTCTTTCTTTCTTTCTTTCTTTTTCTTCCTTCCTTCCTTCCTTCCTTCCTTCTTTCTTTCTTTCTTTCTTTCTTTCTTTCTTTCTTTCTTTCTTTCTTTCTTTCTTTCTTTCTTTCTTTCTTTCTTTCTTTCACAAACTCATGGTTTACTCTTTGGAATGGTTCAATGGCTGTGATAGTTATTCCTGGTTGTCAGCATGATTACATCTGGAATGAACTACAATGCAGGAATGGAGGGTACACTTGTGATCCAGATCTTGAGGCTGGAAGACACAAGCTCCTGACCTGGCTCGTGACATGGAATGACACATGCTTTTGATCCAGATCTTGAATGAGACATAATGGACATGAAAAGCTTAGGCCCAGGCAAGGTTGTACAGGCTTTTAATCCCAGGACACTGAGGCAAGTAGATCTCTGAGTTTAAGGCCAGCCTGGGGCAGAGCAAGTTTGAAATCCAAGCGTGGTGGCAGACATCTTTAATCTGGGCCATACCTTCTGCTGGAGGCCTTCATAAAGACAATGGGAGAAGGAGAATTCACTTACTCCTCTTCACCTGCTTGCACTTACTTGCCAGCACATCTGTTGGAACCTCCTTCTTCAGGATTCCAGCTTATACAGAAGACCAGTTGAAGAACATAGCCTCGTGGGACTGAGCAACTACTAGATTCTTGGACTTCCCATTCACAGATGCCCATTGTTGGGTTAGTTGATTGTCAGACTGTAAATCATTCTAATAAATTCCCTTAATATGTAGAGATATTCCATAAGTTCTGTGACTCTAGAGAACTCTGACTAATACAAAGGTAGAGGAATTTGTAAGCACATTCTGAAGGTTATGTTACCGAGGACTCTGAGGCCCTTGTCTCCTGTACATTCAATTTCCTTCCACTCTTCTCTCTCTCTCTCTTTCTCTCTCTCTCTCTCTCTCTCTCTCTCTCTCTCTCTCTCTCACACACACACACACACACACACACACACACACTTCCTCATTTATCTTGGCATTTGTACTTCTTATAACTTACCCTTTTGTATTTGGCTACAGCAATGTTAATCACAGGACAGGGAAGGATGTGGGATCAGATGTAATTGGAGCTAGAAAATGAAGCCTTTGGGTCCAAAGGGGCACAGCAAAGTCCAGCTTAATTCAAGCAATGCGATGTTCACAGAGAAAGCAGAGTAGGTTCTAAGATCTATTCACAGAATCCAAATCCTAAGGCCTGTTAATATAATAATGTAATGTAGAATACAGCTGCTGCTGTGACCACAGTACTTTCAACAGCCTTTTCCCTGTCACAGACACCCACAGACACCTGCTAAGACTCTGGGGGTCCCCAGTTGACAGACATCTAGGGATCCAGGATAGTGAGTTTACATCAAAGGGTCTATTGGTAACCACACCACCTGCTCATTCACTCAGGCCTGGAGTCAGAAAGCCTGTTCATATGGTTATGTAAACTTCTTACCTAAAATGCTATAAGAGACCTCAGCCTAAGCCATGTGGGTCTTGATTTTTCTCTCTTCAGAGTTCCCCTCCTGCTGTGCTGTCTGACTCTATTGCTAAGGCCCAAACTCTCCAAAGAGTCTCCACTATTGCTTGCTGTTGGACGCCCCGCCCACCCCCTGCCTGCCTATGATGTTAATAATACTTCCAATGGACTCACTCCCTAGCAACTTTTCTTAGTGTCCCATTGAGCCTCTATCCTGATCTTTCAGTTGGCAGACTTAACAGAACAGAGAGACTGCAGCTAAGCAGTGCGGGAGACACCAGGGCAGGTGCGGCTTCTCGTCTGTCAGCTTCTCTGAGCTATTAAGATTCTACTACAAAGGCTGAATTTTTGAGTGTGGTTTTTTTTAACTGCAGCAGCTTCTAGTTGGTCTGCCCCCAGAATCTATTTCTCTACGGAATATTTGCAGTATTGCTCTTCTACCAAGTGCATCTTGGTTAAAGATAAAGATGGATGGTTAGAAATGAGCAGGGTCTCATGTTTTGACAACCACTTTAAAATTTAAGTCTGTACCCAATGCCCCAAGGCCCAGCATGCCAGCCCTATCCTTACATGCATGACCCTGGGCCACGAACAAACGGTGCATAGATAACCAGGATATGATGGTCACAACTTTCTTAGCCAGCTCTAGATAGTGTAGTATAGTGATAGTGACTAAAATATCCACTATGCATGGTGAACCAATACAACCTTTTCTGAGTAGTATCACTTTTCACCCCCGTATAACATTTTTATTGATTCTCTGGGAGTTTCACATCATGTACCACAATTACAGTCCCTTCCAAGGTCTCCCATGACCAACTCCTGCCAAAAGAAAAAAATGTCCACTTTGTGTTTTCTAGATACTCACTGGTGGTGGATGGTCCTCCTGCCCTGCACCTCCCCCGGTGGTGTTGAAGCCATCAGTTGTGGAGAGCTATAACTCAGCATCATTGTCACACTTTTATGGTTCTCTTCCAAAGCTTCCTGCCTAGACTATTACTTTTTGGGGAAGGCAGGGGAAGAGTAGAGATAGGGATTGTCACAGAAGTTTCCATGTCCCCTTCTCTCAACTCTTGTTCATCTGCTGTCATCAGTGTCACAGCAAGAATAGCCTTCTTGATCTTCACAGTCAAAGGGAGCAGGGATCATGGGCCTCACAAGGCTTCTGTCAACAGCGCAGACCATGAGCACAGCCTCCAGCTCCAGTCAGACCCAGACAAAGTCCCAGAGGCTGTCCAGACCACGAACAGTAACATGCCCTTGGGTGGTAATACAGGCCATCTACATCAATATGGCCCCCAGCAGCAGCACAGCCTACAGACATCAATGTGACTTTAGGCGGCAGCATAGACTACAAATAATCACATAGCCTTCAGTGGTAACTCAGACCACTGACATCAACACAGATCTAGCTGTAGTAGATCCTTCCACCTCAACATGGCCCCTGGCCACAGTATGATTTACAGACATTGGCAAGGCTTCAGGATGCAGCATAGACCACAGGTATCTGCATGGTCCTTGGTGGTAACAGGTGCCACAGACATCATGGGGGGGGGGACAGCAGGGCTCCCCAGGGTGGGATGCAGCAGGGGTCATGTCATCTCATTTATTTTTAATATGTGCTCTGTCCTTAAATACTGACTTCCATGTTCCCTGTCCCCTATACATTATAAGACTGATTAGAAGTACTTAAAAGGAGTCAGGCATTGAAGCGTGTGATCCTTTATGGCCTGGTATTATCACATAAGGAGTTCCTGGAGCTACTCAGCAGTTATTCAAGACAGAAAGGTAGACACATGACTTCCAGGCTATCCCATTGCTTTCTAAAGGAACTATGCCAGGTGTCCCCTACTCACAGACTCATCTTCATTTTTAGGCTTACCAAATGATTTTGATTTTATAAAGTTTAAATCAGAGTTTGGACTTACAAAGGAAAACAACTTCAGTCAGGACCAAATTATCTTACTCAACAGAAATCCAACTTGGTGTCTAAGAAATCCAACTTTCCTCCGTTCTAAGTGTCCCTCCATTGCATATGTGGTTTCCACATATTTATTGACTTCTGTAAGATATATAAGATGCTGTGGTTAAGTAAAGATAAGTTGATCAGCATCCCTTCCCTCGGTAGGACTCTGGTTTTCTCTAGGGAAGGGGATTTAAATGCAGATGCCTGTAATAGCATTTAGAAATGGATTACAAGGAGAAGGGAGCAAAAGAGAGGAAGTAGCAGCCATTGGGTCTTGGGCAGGAAGACTTGTACATGCTAAGCTTTGTCCTTTCCATCATTCTCAGCTCTGCAGAAAGGCTTTCGTTTGCTGTTTAGTGATGCTCTTGTTCAGTGCAAATCTCCTAGACGCCTCCTGGGCTCCCAGAGGGTAAGTTAGAGCCTATATATTAATTACGTTCCTCATTGTGATCAAAGACCAGACAGAAACTACTCAAGAGCTGACAGTTGAATTTGCTTAACTGTTGCAGAAATGTCAGCCCATTGCTGTGGAGAGGGCGTGACAGAACAGAGCCACTCACCTCATGTTGTGGCAACTAGGAAATAGAGAAAGGGGCAAACAGGAAGAAGCCAGGAAGGCTAGAGACAGTCACTAAGGACACACCCCTACGTGACATGCTTCCTCCAAGTAGCCCTCGCTGCCTACCTTCCATCAACACCCTCATATTCAGAATCCATGAAGGGGTAAATCGGTTTATCAAGACGCAGCCCACAGGGCTTAATACTCTCTGGAAATGGCATCAGAGACACACTGAGATGTGCGCTGCTAGCCTCCCAAGCACTTCTCCAGGCCATCAAATTGATAAACAAGCTGACCCAGCACACCCTGAGAAAGATTCTGGTTCTGAAAAATAAATGCCTCATAGTGTATACGCATGAACTTGAAGATACGCCTCTCGAGCAGAAATATCTACACGTTTGAAACAAGCTCTAAAGCATTCAAGAATTGGTTCCCTGAGTTCCTGCAGAGGCCAGAATGACAAAAATCTAAGGCCAGCCACCGCTGCCTTGTCCTTACACAAGCAGCAGCCAGTGACACTGGCAAACTTTCAGACAGGCCATGAGGCACAGCGTAAGGGGACTCAGAGCACACTGGCCACTGCCTTGGTGGAAAGGAAGGCCCACTCCAGCCTGAGTGCTTTAAAATAACCCCTACCAAAAAGGAAAGGTGGCCAGGACACGTCTTCAAGATAAATGCAGGGTGGTAGTATATTTAGTAGAGAGAAATGGGCTACGCAAGTAGGCGATGGGGGTGACTGGCTGTGGTGTGTTAAAAGAGGAGCCCACAAGGAAAACAAGCTGGAACCAGTCCCAACACCCTCTCCAAACTTGTGTTATGCTGACTGAATGAGTGGACAAGTCTGGAGGAAAGGTGACGTCATCCTGCCAAGATACTGGGAAGTCATCCAGTGTTTCCTGGAGTTCCAAGTCCACTTCTGAGTTCCATTTGTAGAGTCTTTTTGTAGAGAAAAAGGACAATAAACTTGGCATCTACACGTGCAAACTCTGGGTCTGTGTATGCAGTATATGTGTGTATGTGTCTGTATGTCTGTGTCTGTGGTGTATATGTGTATGTGTGTGTTTATGTGGTTTGTGTGTGTGTGTGTGACTGTGTATCTGTGTGTTTAGTGTGTGTCTCTGTGTCTATGTGTGGTATGTGTGTGTATCTGTCTGTCTATCTGTGTAATATATTATGTGCCTATGACTGTGGTGTATGTGTCTGTCTGTGTGATATGTGTTTGTGCCTATGTCTCTGTGTGTGTCTATGCCTGTGTGTATGTGTCTGTCTGTCTGTCTGTGTGGTATCTGTACCTCTGTGTGTGTGTGTGTGTGTGTGTGTGTTGGTACATACATCTACCCCTATGTGAGGGTGCAGAGGCCAGAAGGAGGCAGCAGGTCTCCATCTCATTCTCTTAAAGCAGGGTCTCCCCCAGAGCTCAGGATCTTTTAGCTAGGTTTCCAGGCAGCAAGCCCCAACCATCTTCTTACCTCTGTTCCTGTCAGTGCAGGGTGACAGGCATGCATATGGCCATGCCTGGCTTCTTCGGTGGATGCTTGGATCTGAACTCTGGTCCTCATCCTTATTACTCAAGTGCTTCTAACTACTTAATTATTTTCTAACCCTGCAACCCTATTCATACATATATATATATATATATATATGACCAAGCTCCAGTCCTAACCCTTTGCAATTTTTATCTTCAGCCAGGGTCTCACTAGCTTACTGGGGTTGGCCTGGGTTCACTGTATAGTCTAGCCTGTCCCAGAATCTGAGATCCTCCTGCCTCAGCCTTATGAGTAGTTAGGATGACAGACCTGCGTCTTCATGACAATCTTCCCATCTGATGTTGAAGGTATTTCCCTCTTCCATCCCTGCAGTCCATGGGATGCCCTTTTCTGTATTTATAACAGCAACCCCTGGACTTCTGGGTTTGCTCCCCCCACACCCTTTTCTGCCTCAAAAGAAATCGGATCTCCCAGCCTCGTCAGTTCTCAAAGTTTGCTTCTCTGTTTCGCTTCAGAAGGAACTGCGTCCTCTCCATGACACTTCTTGCTGTTGCCCGATGCATCCCTACCTGCGTCTCTAGTCTGAGGACCCGGAGCTCTGTCCTCCCTGCTCTTGGCTTCTGCATCTGCCTAAGGCTGTTGTCCCTCCCTACTTCTTCAGCTCTCCCACTCCTCTTGTCATTGTCTTTCACGGGATTCCTGCTCATTTGTTTTCCTGTCACTGATCAGACTCAGCATCTGGCCACTGAGCACTGCCAGCACCCCAGGACTTCCCTGTGCATGTGGCAACGCACATGCGCACATGCGTGACAGTACCTGGGGCTACTCAGGTTCTCACCTGCATTGCTCCGCCCACCTCCTCCAGCCATGCATGTGAGCATGCGCACCTCCATCTCCACATTCAGAGGTACTATGCTGACCATCCTCTGAGCTCTGTTTCTTCCTCTTGCCTGCCTGACTCAGAGCCTCCTGCCCGAGGTCATTCTTCAGCCTATTAAAAACATCACACCCTGCCCCCATACCTGATCCTGCCCCCCTTTCTCCCTCTCCCCTCCCCTTCCCCTCTCTCACCTGTGAAGTGGAATCTTAACAGTTCTTTGGCTAGTCCGTCGTGTTGGATGGTGTTTTGCTGGGGGCATACATGAAGAAGTGCTTTCCCGAAGTGGACACAGGTGAAAGACTGAGGCAGACTTGTGAAGGAATGTTTCACTGAAGCAGACACAGGAGAGAGGATGTTCTGTCAAAGCAAACATGTGAAAGAACACATGATGAAGGATTCTGTGCTAACAACCACATGGATTGGTCTCCCTTGCATTGCATCGTTGAACTCCATTTGTCGGGGCTGATTGGATGCCTCTGCTTGGGTAAGGCACGTGGAGGACACGTGATGCTTGGAAGGTATAAATGGACTCCACAGAGTGATTTAGACAGAGCTTGGCTTGCTTATAGAGCTAGCTGTGTGATGCTTGTGGGTCTCGAAGCTGCACTGTCTTTACTTCTCTGAGAGGTGCAGCCAAGAACTTCTGGTGTCCCTCCGGGTCCCTCCTGCTGACTTGAGCCAAGGCTGAGGCCTGGCTGTCTCTGCTAGGTAGTGTCACTGCTGTTGCGGTGTTTGTGAGTGGATCGAACTGCCACTGATTGCTGACCTGAACTAAACTGCTGATTACCAGACAACACAGACAGTTGCTCCAAAGAACCTCTCTAACCAGGTCCACTTCCTCTGTGTCCTTTCTTCTCCACTACCTCTGGGGTGGGTGGTGGGCTAAAGGGAGGTTAAAATGTTTAAGAGCCATCATTAAAAATAGGATCATCCAGCCGGGCAGTGGTGGCACAGCCTTTAATCCCAGCACTTGGGAGGCAGAGGCAGGCGGATTTCTGCGTTCGAGGCCAGCCTGGTAACAGAGTGAGGTCCAGGACAGCCAGGGCTATACAGAGAAACCCTGTCTCGGAAAAAAAAAAAGGATCATCCTAAGTGAGGTAACCCAATCACAAAAGAATACACATGGAATGCAATCGTTGATAAGTGGATATTAATTAGCCCTGAAACTCTGAGTACTGAAGATACAATTAGCATATCAAATGATTCCCATGAAGAAGGAAGAAGAGGGCCCTAATCCTGGAAAGGCTTGATCCAGCATTGAAGGGGAGTACCAGGACAGAGAAAAAGGAAGGGGAAAGATAGAAGAGTGGATGGAGAGAAGAGGACTTATGGGACATATGGGGAGGGGGAACTGGGAAAGGGGAAAGCTTTTGGATTGTAAACAAAGAATATAGAGAATAAAAATATATATAAAATAGGTTTTGAAAAGCTTAGTTACACACTAGGGTCCCTCCCTCTCTCTGCCTCCTGTGATCATTTTATTCTCCCTTCTAAGAGGGATTGAAGCATTCTTACTTGGGCCTGTCTTCTTGTTAAACTTTGTATGGTCTGTGGATGGTATCATGGGTACTTTTGACTAATATATCTGGCCTCAGTGAGAGAGGATGCACCTAATCCTGTAGAGACTTGATGCCCCAGGGAAGAGGATAGGTCGGGGAGCACCCTCTCAGAGGCAAAGGGGAGGGCGATCAGGAGAGGAGGTAACATGGAGATTTAAATAAGTACAATAATTAATTAAAATATTAAAATTTTTAAATTAAATGAATAAATAAAAAATAGGGTCTGCAAGGGATCCATCCCATGGGCAGACACCAAACCCTGACACTGTTACTAATGCTATGTTGTGCTTGAAGATAGGAGCCTAGCATGGCTGTCCTCTGAGAAGCTCTACCAGCAGCGGACTGAGACAGACGCAGATAGTCACAGCCAAGCATTGGACTGAGGTCCCGGACCCTATGAAAACCTTAGGGGAAAGACTGAAGAAAATGAAGGAGATGACAACCCCATGGGAAGAAAAACAGTGGCAACTAACTGGACCCCTCGGAGCTCCCAGAGTCTGAGCCATCAACCAAAGAGCACACAGGGGCGGGTCTGAAGGCCCAGGCACATATGTAGCAGAGGACTGCTTTGTCTGGCTTCAGTGGGGGAGAGGGGAAATTCTGTGAGGGAGGACTTGGACAGGGCAACATTTGGGGTGTAAATAAAATAATTAATAGAAAAAAATCAGGCCCATCAGTCCATTCTCAGGATCATGGTGTGGGCCCCATCTCGCCTCCTCTTTCCCTGTCTCCCAGCAGAGCTCAGAGCTCAGCAACGTTGCCTACAGACCTTTGACAGCACTCAAGGTTCCCCTGATTTGCATGCTTTTATGTTTCTCTTTTCTGGAAAAATCTCACCCATGATGGGAGTCACCTGTGTACCTCCTAACTGCCTATAGTCCCCAAAGAAAGGCACACAGCAGAGCAGACTGTTTTCACCATGGGAGCATAAATCGTATATAGGTCAGACAAAATATATGTTCATATCATATATCAGCTGATATAAGGGTTCTCTTAGCTCACGGAATCATTTATGGTCTGTGATATGCCTGCTCTCATAACAAACCTTAGGTGTCCCCTGAAGGTGTGCGTGATGAATTCCTGGCCTCCAGAAAGGCACTGCTAGGAGGTGGCAGCGGTGGTGGAGGCTTCAAGAGACGGGATATAATGGAAGGGCTTTCTGTCCACAGAGCCGTGCTCCTGGTACGCATTGGGTAGCCTCAAGTCACTTCCCTCTCCCTCTCTCCCTAGCCAGGAAGCAAAAGGTCTTGCTTGGCCATGCTCTCCTGCCTCAACATGCAGGCTTGCTACAGGCCCTGAAACAACTAGGGTTAGTGGGTTATGGACCGGTGAAAACCTTCAAAACCGAGTAAGCAAGCCTTTTCCTCCTTATCTGATGGTCAGCTCAGATGTTTGCCATCGTAACAGAACGGTGGCTTACGTTACCCAGTGACGAAACTGCCTCGAGGGAGCTTCTCAGACGCATCCCCAGCACTGAGAGATGTAAGGCCACATCATTTGGGTAGCGATTTTGTTTCTGAATTCTCTAATATTACATCTTATTCCACTGCTGTGCAATTCAAAATTAAAGGGATATTTGGGTTTTCAGTTTGGTTTCAGTTGCTGTTTGATTTCTCTTGGGGGTTTTTTGTTTTTGTTGTTTTGTTGTTTTGTTTTTTGTTCCATTCTTGTTGATTCGCTTTTACATTTCTTTCTCCCTAATTTCCAGACTTTGATGCAAAGTGCTGGTGGTTGGAGCTCGGCCAGGTCGGTGTCACACCATCACAGTGGCTGCATTGTTCAGGGCAGCTCTTGTTGCTGTCAGAGCCTTGCAGTCCCCTGTCCCAGCTCGGGTACAGAGTGTCCCTGTTGCTGTTTGTCTGATTCTTTCTCTGATTCTAAATTTGGCCTTACAGTCTAAGTCCTATCCCAGTTTAAGCTCACACCTGTCCAGACTGACTAAGAAGGTTTGTCACCACTGTGCAAGCTGATCTATGCCTTGCTCCCTGCATGGGGTGGGAAAGGGGGGGGGCACACCCTCTCAGTTCTGTTCTCCAGGACAGAAAAAGATGCTCTTTGGGGGTACTCACCTAAGCAAGCTTGCGGGCTGGATTGGTCTTACTCCCCTTTCTCATATTGTGCTTGCACTAACTCCCTTCTCTTCCCTCTTGTAGCCCTGACCTCCCTGGACTCTAACCCTACAGACAACAGTGGCAGTGGTGGTGGGGCAGAGGCGGCGGCGGCAGCGCGGCAGTGGTGGCAGTTCTTCTCCAGTCTTTTCTGTGGGGAGCCCCTCTGAGGTCTCCTTCTCTGCAAAGTCATAATTGAATCTGTCACATCCTCTTCCTTCTTCTGCTCCACCAGTTTCCACCAGTCCCCACCCATCACCTAATGCACTGTCTTTGCCCTTCTCTTCTACATCTTGGGGAGTCCTTACTCTGAAATTCTTAGCACCAGCTTCAGGTCCCCATCCTGACTTTCAGACCACGCACACCTGACCCCTAACAGAGGATGGGTCCTCTGGTGAGTTTTCAACCTGAGGATGATGATAAAATGTACCCTGACTGCCATTCTTTTCTTGTTCTCCCCGTGGCCGTCCGTCAAGGATCTACAGGAGACTGTCAACACTTTATGACGAAGTAGCCTTTGTATTAGATGATGTTGTCCAAGGGTGGCTAATGTAAGTTCTCTGATCATTCAATCTGGGCCAGGCTAAGATATGGAGGTACATAAATTCTCATCATAAGAGACTTGTTTGTACTTCGAATGGATTTGTCAGAACACAACCTCACTGTAAAGTACAGGCTATCTGTAATCAATGCCCACTTGCAGAGTTAACCATTCACTACTGTTTTTGTTGAGCATAAAGGTGGATCAAGCAGAATGGGTTTCTGATTTCCTAGGAAGTTGGCAGAAAACTGCTTCTGAGGCAGAATCCTGCTTCTGAGGCAGAATCCTGCCATGGGTTCAAATCCTACCACCCCCCCCCCCATCATTTTGATTGTAGTGCTAGGCCCGGGCATGCTTTCAATGCCATCCTTCTGTGTGATGACATCTGTCAGAAGTGACAAATGACATTCTGTCACACCGGCAGCACAGCCAGGATATTAGTATGTGTGGTACAGTCATCAGTATATTGCTCTTCTGAGACTTTGAGAGATAGAGGCAAAATCTTATGACTTTGGAGAAAAAAAAATTCTTCATAGATTTCCACAAGGAAATCACCACCTGAAAATCTAATAGAAATGTTCAGGTACTAATATACAAGTCCATTTGGTATGTAATGTTGTTTTATGAATATACCCTTAAAGTCAGGCTCTATAATTAAATAAATGAGTACAATCTAGGTATTAATTATGCAATGCCTATTTGCTTTACCAAAGAAATATGATCCCCAGAAGCCTTTGGTTTCACATTTAATTTAATTAGTGAATTTAATGCTCGTCCTCTAGATTGCTCTACTTGTACTTTTGCTAAAGGAAGGTGGCTAGCTTGTCAGAAGGAATTACTCACAAATTGGCTAATTAATCGCTTTAATCCTTATATGATGAGATTCACATGGATATAAAGAAGGGCATTTTAAGGACAAACCAAAAAAAAAAAAAAAAAAACCTACTGTGAAGATCTTTTCCATACAAGGGTTCTTCATGTAAAAGGATCAGATTAAGGAAAGAAATGGTTTACAAAGATATGTTAATTGCTTCTGTCTAATTAGAGACCAAACATTACACAACAAAAACCATAAGTCCAACCAATTTTAATCTTCATATGCTAGGATTCAGAAAACTCCTGTTGCTAAGCTAACCTGACATTTTGTTGAATACTGAAGGGTATCACTGTACTACCATCATAAATCCTAGACCTCAAAGGTCACGCCAGTGTTTCTAAAGCTCACAAATGACATCACAGTATTTCATAATACAGATTCACAGCATGTCCATTCAAGTTCTCTTTAATTTATTCATCTGTTTTACACATACACACACACACACTCATGTATATGTATATATACACATATATGATCCCCATTAACTGATGAATAGATAAAGAAAATGTCTCGTGCCTACCATGGAACACTACTCAGCCATTAAAGTGAAGTCATGTCATTCGCTAGAGTAAAACTGGAGCCAATTATGTTAAGTGAAATAAGCCAGACAGAAAGGCAGGTGCTGTGTGATCTCACTCCTGTGAGGAATATAAAAAAGTTCAACTCAAATGGATTAACTATAAAACAGCAGTTACCAGAGGCTGAGGAGCATGGGAGGGAAGGGGTTACCTTAGTTACTTTTCCTCTTGCTGTGACAAATACCCTGAGCAAAAGCAACTTAAGGAAGGACAAGCTGGCTCATGGTTTAAAGACACCGTTCGCCACGGTGGAGAAGGTAAACGTCCCACCTTGAAGCAGCTGGTGGCGTTGTATCCTCCACCAGGAAGCAGAGGTGGTGAGCTCTTAGGCTCAGCTTGCTTTCTCCTGTTTCTGCAGTCAGTCCAGGACTTCAGCCGAGGAAATATTGTCACCTGTCTTCAGGCTGTGTCTTCTGACCTCAATTAACCTAGTGAAGATAATCAATACCTCTTGTCTGGACTCTTGTCTTCCAGGTAATTCCAGGCCCTATCTGGTGGACAGTCAACACTAATCAGTACCGGGGGATCTGTGGGTGCTTAGTTACAGTTAGATAAGGGTAAGACATTCTGGGATGTTCCTAAGGATTGCGGCACCTCCCCCCAAGTCTCTCAAGCAAGTAGAGGTGTCACTGGGTTCCTGTGCTTTTCTGTTTCTCCCTTACAGACCAAAGGCACTGTCACCTGCTCTAGGCTTTTGTTTTATCTGTTTGAAAAAGAATGTTTTGTGGTCTTTTAATGTGTGCATGTGTGCATATGTGTACACATGTGTGCATATGTGTGTGTGTGTATGTTGTGAACATGTGCCATGGAATTCATGTGAAAGCCTATATAGAGTTGATTCCCTCTTCACTTTTATGAGGGTTCTGGGCACTGGACTCCAGTTGCCAGGTTTGCCTGGGGACGTGCCTTTCCCCACCATGCCCCCTCACCAGTTCCTGCTCTAGATTTTAATTCAGCATTCTCACAACACCAAGTTATCCTGTAAGACCAAAGGGCGGAAGGGTCAAAACCATGACTCCCACGATGAGCATGTGAGCTTTGTGGTATGGGTGTGGGCTCAGAAGTTCTGGTTCTGGGCTTATGCAGCCAAACAGGTGTGAGTCCTTCTGCCTGGAGGGGTTCCATTTTGCTTCTTTGCTACCACAGAGAAGCAGAGGAAACACACATTTAGTCATTATGAATCTAAGAACAATGAACTCCTATGTAACATCAATAGATGTTGGAACCATTCCAAAATGCCATGCTAGTGAACAAAGTCATTCTAAATGACAAGATAAACAGTGCAGAGACAGCATGTGATGTTGTTAATGACGCTGCTCTAAAATGCTAACTTAAGGCTAGAGCCGGGAGACATAAACCTAAAATCCCAGCTAGAACTCAGGAAGGAAAGGAGGAGAACTGGGAGTTCAAAGTCAATTCCGGTACCAGGTTTGAACCTCAACACTGAGAAAACAAAATTAAATTGAGCAAAACAAATGAAGGACAAGATATCCAGGTGCTATAGTCATGTGCAAATGGAAAGGATTTATGTGCAGAGGGTGCCCTGCTCTCCATGTGGACACTGTCTGTACTCTTGAATCTCCTAGAGCCTGCTTAGGGCTCCTGGCTGGGTCTCTCCCTGGGAAATGCATGTATCTGTGTGTGTGTGTGTGTGTGTGTGTGTGTGTGTGTGTGTAAGTCTCCATTGTCCGAAGGCAAAGAGTCTCCAGTGGGTCAAAAACCTAATCAAACTTTGTGTTATTTTTTTTAAAGTGTTATTTATTTCGCAGATGTCAGCCGAGGTCATCTTGACCTTTTAAAATGAAAATAAATCAGCTCCAGCCCAGAGCAATCTGTCCTTGGGGAATCATGGTGCCCTCTCGGGCGTTTCTCAGGCACCAGAGTCCCTGCTGTCACCTCCCTTCATGTCTGGACACTTGATCTCTCTCTTACTGGTCACCCTCCCTCTTCTCTCTGATTTGCCTCTGACTCAAACCGTTAGTCTGGATTCCGCCAGAAGCCTCTTATGCAGATAAGGGTGTGCAGGTTAGTGTACTAGGCTTAGTAAGGAAGTTATCTTTAGTCACAGTAACACACACAAAAAAATTGGATTTGCTATTTATTTTCTTAAATGTCTTTGGTCACTAAAAACAGCTCATCAAGGTCATTTCCTTACAGTAGATTTCCTCCCCAAATGATTCTCTGAGAGCATCTAATGGATATTTCTCATCCTATTCTTTGTCTTTATTTTTGAAACAGTCTCGTGTTTACCAGGCTGGCCTGGAATTCTCTATGTTGCTAGAATGACCTTAAACTGCTCATCCTCCTGCCTCCAACTCCCAAATCGTTAACTAACTTTCAGGGAATGAGATTAATGATGGTAGTGATTTTATTTTTTATGCTTTCTGAGTGTGTCTGTATGTGTGTTGTACTTGCGTGTGCACACATATGTGGGTGCACTCACACAGGGTGTTTGGATATGGAGGCCAGAGGTCATTATCTGGTGTCTTCCTCTATCATTCTCCACCATTTTATTTCAAGGCAGGGTCTCACTAATCTAGAGCTCATGATTCCAGCTACCCCAGCTAGTCAGTAAGCCCCTGGGATCTGCCTGCCCTGCCCCCCACTTCCCACACTGGAGTTACAGGCATGCCTGGCTTTTTACACAGGTGCTAGGATCTACACTCAACCTCTCATGCGTGTGTGGCAAGCCATGTACTCACAGAGCCAATTCGTCATCCCTCTTTCCCCAAATCTGACATTTTAACTGAGACTACATACTGCTGTCAATACCAAGCAGGGCAGCGAGCAGCAGCGGCGCGTGTGACTGTTCACTGGGCACTGACTGAAGAGGCTGGGAGTATCAGCGAGATAGCTCAGCTGCTATCAGCCGGCAAGGTGCCCACTGCCCAAGCATGAGGACCTGAGTGTGGGTCTTCAGTGCCCACTGGAGAGCTGGGGGTGTCGGAACAAATCTGTAACTCCAGGGTCAGTGAGCAGGCTCTGGGAAGGCAAATGGAAAAGGCTCCCTGGGTTCATTCAGCCAACCTGCATGAGTCAGTGAGCCCCAGGTCCAGAGAGAAACCCTGTCTCAAGGAAACAGTAGCAGTAAGAGTAAGAAGATGGAGGGTGATTGAGAAAGACATTTGTGCCAAGCTCTGGCCTCCACACATCTGCACAGATGTGCGTGTACACCCACATGGACACACACACACACACACACACACAGATATACACACATACACATATATCTGCACCTATGTGCATGAACACCCACTTGGTTCTCTCTCTCTCTCTCTCTCTCTCTCTCTCTCTCTCTCTCTCTCTCTCTCTCACACACACACACACACACACACACATCTGCACCTATATGCACGAACACCCACTTGGTCTCACACACACATACACATCTGCACCTATGTACATGAACACCCTCTTAGTATCTCTCTCTCTCTCTCTCTCTCTCTCTCTCTCTCTCTCACACACACACACACACACACACACATCTGCACCTATATGCACGAACACCCACTTGGTCTCACACACACATACACATCTGCACCTATGTACATGAACACCCTCTTAGTATCTCTCTCTCTCTCTCTCTCTCTCTCTCTCTCTCTCTCTCACACACACACACACACACACACACACACACACACATCTGCACCTATATGCACGAACACCCACTTGGTCTCACACACACATACACATCTGCACCTATGTACATGAACACCCTCTTAGTATCTCTCTCTCTCTCTCTCTCTCTCTCTCTCTCTCTCTCACACACACACACACACACACACACATACACATGAGAAACATTTAGTTATTTGGGAAGAAGGGAAAAGCAGTCATTTATTTTATTATATGTTAAAGTCTGTTAATTTTTTATCAGAATGAGGGATAAAGGCCTTCTGAAAAAAATGGAGTCATTTTGTGCTATTTTATTGAGTAATTATTGAGATACGTTCACTTCACAAGAAGCTAATAAAATGTAATTTATAGATTTAATGTTTTGAAATTCGCAAATGGCAGAATTCTGTATTAATATATTCTGTAATGTAATATAGTAGCTGCAAGTGCAATATTATATTAAATTCAAAGTATTTCTCTTGTCACACACTCGGTTGCCTAGTTTATTTTTTACACACTATCAAATTTGGTGTAATAAGACCAATATGTTCTTTCTGGTTTTGCTGTACTGGGGATGGAAGCCAGGGCTTTGCCATTGAGCCATGTCCTCAGCCAAAACATATTCCCTTCAAACTAAAGAGCCCTGGTGCTGCACTTCCAAGAGAATGGGATAAACAAGAGAGCCCTGTTACTTGACATAGTAACAGGGCTGTCATGGCTTCCTCTATGAAAGGGCCATAGTAGAAACTAATTCACAATGATTATTAGCCTAAGTCCAAGAAGGCACAGAATTCTCCCACACATCAACACCCATCTGTGAGGGTAGATTCACGGTGACGTCACCACATGAGTGTGTGCAGAGATGAACCCCTCCCCCCACCACCCCACCCCCACCCCGTCCCAGGATG
Organism: Apodemus sylvaticus; assembly: GCF_947179515.1. NCBI lineage: Eukaryota > Metazoa > Chordata > Mammalia > Rodentia > Muridae > Apodemus > Apodemus sylvaticus. The sequence continues at coordinate 62,494,925 of NC_067485.1, forward strand.
AGGAAGGGCACTGGTCAGCTCCGGTAACAAGAAAATTCACTTGTCTGTGATTAGCAAACCAGTGCTCACTAAGAAACCAAACAGCTCTCTAGGAGACATCTTGTCACATGACGTGGGAGGAAGGGGAAGGGGTAGCACCTCTTTTAGCATTCAGCTTCGGATTTTCCTTGCGTCCACTAATCAAAAGACTTCCGGAAGGAAATGTAAGAACGGGCGTTGGGCGCTCAGAGCCTCCCAAGCCACCAATCTTTGTCAAAGTAGAACTTGATTGCTTGAAGCTGACGGGGAGGTGTCTCCTAAGTGAGATCCAAGGTAGAACCACCAGAGAGCTGGTTAGCATGCACATCACGTGCTTTCTGCCCCCTAGCAATTGCAATCGAGGAAATTCAGCATAGGCCCGGGAACTCACACACTCCACAGCTCCCACCCACCCCAGGGATCCCCGTGTACGTGAAATTTCAGGCCCACTGGGCTGAAGAGTAGAATTGCTCTAATACACAGGCTGCAGTTTTGAAGGTGAAAATCAGATCTCCATAATCCACTGGGTTTTTATTTTGGAATGTGCGTCTACAAAAATGTAGACAGGGTAGCACGCAGCAGCCTGGCTCACCCCCCCCCCCCCCGTTTGCCACCTTCCTCATAGTAGCATGCTCTTTCATGCTTGATTTAATTTCTTGCTGGTCTGTTCCCCGTGGCTCTAAGAGAAAAAAAAAAAATCTAGGGCTAGCATTGCCAGCAAAAGGCCACAGCCAATGATCTGGTGACAAAACTGGAAATGATTAAGAACCATGAAAGTGGGAAGTTAGTGACAGCCACTGGTCATAGGGGAGGCATGGCCCATCCTACCACAGCTGCCCCTTAGAAGGACTCTGACATCCATACAATGAAGCCACCCAATGGCAGTGTCCTCAGAATGTACCCATCCTTAAACAACATAATTATACGGTTGATAGGGAAATGGAGAGATGGATAAATGCTGGTAGTTACAGACAGATGATTGATAAACAATAGATAGATAGATACGTACATACACACATGCATTGATACATAGATGATAGAGGTAGATAGATAGATAAATAGATATAACTTAGAGGTGATTAATATTTGATAGATGATTGATAAGTAATAGATGATAGATAAAAGATTGATAGCTGGTAGACAAATAGGATGCAAATAAATCACACACATATTTATAAAGGAAATGTCAGTGGAACATTTTCTTTGAAGAGTGTTGTGATGGTTTGGATATGCTTGGCCCAGCGACTGGCACTGTTAGGAGGTGTGGCCTTGTTGGAGGAAGTGTGTCACTGTAGGGGTGGGCTTCGAGACCCATCTCCTAGCTGCCTGGAAGCCAGTATTCTGTTAGCAGCCTTCAGATGAAGATGTAGAACTCTCAGCTCCTCCTGCACCATGCCTGCCTGGAACTGTAAGTCAGACCCAGTGAACTGCTGTCATTGGTAAGGGTTGCTCTGGTCATGGTATCTGTTCACAGCAGTAAAACCCTAACTAAGACAAGTGTGGTCTGAAGTGGGAGGAAGGCGCTGCCAATCAATGTCTTGCACTAGCTATCCCAAGATTTGAAATTGGGTTTCTGGCTACATTTATGATTCATTATGCTCCCCCATGCTTTCTTTAATGAACCCACATTTTTGCTACTTGATTATATTATTACCTTTATAAATTGAGATTTTTTTTTTTCAAGAGGTCTCTCAAAAGTGTCTCTGCCAGCGAGTGGTCAGAGCCCAAGGGAAAACGAAGCCTCACTTGCAGATGTTCACCTACCAAAGTTTACACAAAGGTGAAGGGTCCACGCTGGGCCCCACCGTGGCTCATCCTTGTTCTTTTTGCACTGGTACAATAACCCAGTAGCAAAGCCCACCTTCAGCAGAGCCTTAGAAACTCGACTCAGCCTCAGCTTCACGGTTGACACTGTCACGGTTGAAAACTCACTGCCACAAAACTCCCCCACCTGTGCAAAAGTCACGGGGGAGCAGAACAGACTGGCTTTAGGATGGCTTCTGGTTCTTGCAGCTACTACCATCTTCCAACTTTTGACTGCTAGTATTTTTTAAAGGTTTCCTACCCTATTACGGTATATGCACTGATATGTGTGCATTTGCCGTGCGAGATCCTCACTGGTTTCATTGCCTGTCTTGTCCCTACATGAACTACAAAAAAAAAAAAAAAAAAAAAAAAAAAAAAAAATCAAACCAGCTAGCCACATTTGTAATTTGAAGAGAGGAACAATATTTTTGGCTAAAGGTTTCTGGCTCAAATTTATTTCGAACTCCCACAATAAGATTTCAAAACAGTGCTTGTTGGGTCTGTTTCTGAGAGTGGTATTGTTCACTTTTTATCTTAAAATTCACTTTTTAACTTAAAATTCAGAGAAGAGGCCTGAGGAGATGGTTCAGTAGGTAAAATGTTCACTATATAAGTGAGGGAACCTGAGTTTGGATCTCCAACATCCATGTATAAAAGTTGGCAGTGGACCACACCTGTAGCCCAGCATGGGGGACTAGCGGTAGGGAGAGACAGGAGGATTGGGGGGGGGCTCACTGTCCAGCCAGTCTAGCTGAAGCAATGCACTCCAGGCTCAGTGAGAGACCCTGCCTCAGAAAGTAAGGTGAGAGCAATAGAAGATGCCTAAGGTCAACTCCTGGTCTCACACATTTACACAGAGCACACCTGCACACACATGCACACACAGAGAAGCACCCCTGTACACATGTGTGTTCCCATGTGCATACACCACACATACACATATAAAATAAAACCAATCCCATCATTAATCTCATCACATAAAAGTTACAGTGAATAATTGATCCTATTTCCTGCCAATCTTGTTAGTATACGTAAAATTAAATCCTGTGCAAACTTATATGAGTGTATAATTATGATTTTAAAAATTATTCACACTAACAACATTTTGTCAAGTCATTGAATACTCCTCTATGAACTCCCTCAATGAATAAAGTAGACTGTTTAAATGGCATATCATCTCCATCAAGACATTAAATAATTTTTAGATTAAATAGAAGTCTATTTGAAACTATTAGATTTTTACTCTTAAGAAGAAATGTAGTTCACTAACCTCTTGAACACAACCACAGACTTGTTCCTTGTCTGTCCTTGTTACGACATTTGATGCTATTAAACATTTAGGACAGTCTGGTTTTTAATGATCCCACAAAGGGTCTGTGCTTCTATATTCATGCTGTATTCAGTAGACCAGTGCTTATTGATATAAGCTGTGTCCCAGGGACTAGAGTTATATGGAGCAGTACAGATGTGGCTGTTCTCAACAGAAAGCCATCCCTACTACGTTCTTACCAGACCCAATGACTACTCTATTCCATGCTTTCTCTTGAAGATCATGAGAGGGGGAAAGATAGGAGAATGGATGGAGAGAAGAGGACTTATGGGACATATGGGGAGGGTGGAACTGGGAAAGGGGAAAGCCTTTGGAATTTAAACAAAGAATATAGAAAATAAAAATAAAAAAAAAGTCAGAGGGCAGCGGCGGAGGTGGCAGCGGCAGCAGTGGCTGGACCAGCTGAAGGGCCATCAGCAGTGGAACCAAGGTGACAGAGACTCGCCTCCATCTTGATTCTCGGACTCCAGAGAGATCAGACAGACTGAGGTACGCAAACATAGCCTGAAGCCAACATCACGGGGGTCTAAGCCCAACGGGTGTTGGCCTACACCCAGGCCCTGGGCTGTTCGGGGGGCCATGGGGTGCCAACCCAGCCAGGAGGTTTTTTGCCCGGGCCCAGCGTGCGCACCGCCATTTTGTCTACAGGACACCAGAGAGCTCTAGCAGGCAAAGCCAGCTAACAGGCATAGCCTGAGGCTAACATAGCGTGGGGGGGGGGCGGGGGGGGGGTATAGGTGCCAACAGGCCCTGGACTGACCCCAAGAACTGGGCTGCTCGGTAGGCAGACAAGGAACAAGTTTGTGGTTGGGTTTAAGAGGTTAGTGAACTACATTTCTTCTTAAGAATAAAAATCTAATAGTTTCAAATAGACTTCTATTTAATCTAAAAATTATTTAATGTCTTGATGGAGATGACATGCCATCTAAACTGTCTACTTTATGGTTTTTAAAGGATTATACTAGGTGTAGGTCATATAGGTCTTGGTTGTAGTTATAGCAATCAGGAGGTGGAGGCAGAAGGATTATCATGAGTTTGAGGATAATCTGGGCTATATGGTAAATTCCAGGCCAATTTGGGCTTTACCCTTCTCTAAACCCACAAACAAGCAAATTAAAAGAAATTTTTTCAGTGAGGGAGTTCATAGAGAAGTATTCAATGGCTTGACAAAATGTTGCTAGTATGAATAATTTTCCCCTGTAGCAAATTGCTACAGGGGAAACCCAGCCATCCAGTGTTGCAGAAATAGCCCCAGAGCCCCTCAGGAGGCTCAAACACCAGCCAGAGACAAGACCAACTGACTCTAGAGAACAAGATGGCAAAGGGCAAACACAGGAACGCTACTAACAGAAATCTAGGCAATATGGCAGCATCTGAACCAAACTCTCCAACATCAGCAAGTCCTGGTTATGCCAATACACCAGAAAAACAAGATTTGGATTTAAAATCACTGGTCATGATGCTGCTAGAAGAACACAAAAAGGACATAAATGAATCTCTTAAAGAAATACAGGGGAACATGAATAAGCTAGAAACCCGTATAATGGAAACACAAAAATCACTTAAAGAAATGCAGGAGAATAAGGCTCAAGAGATAGAAGCCAATAAAGAAGAAACGCAAAAAAAAAAAAAAAAAATTTAAAGAAATGCAGGAGAACTTGAGTCAACAGGGAGAAGTCATGAAAGAGGAAACACAAAAATCTCTTAAAGAGTTATAGGACAACACAAACAAAAAAATGATGGAACTGAGCAAAACCATCCTGGATCTAAAAACAGAAGTAGAAACAACTAAGAAATCACAAAGGCAGACAACTTTGGAGATAGAAAACCTTGAGAAGAAATCAGGGGCCATAGATGCAAATATAAACAACAGAATACAAGAGATGGAAGAAAGAATTGACAAATGGGACCTCATAAGGTTACAGAGTTTCTGTAAGGCAAAGGACACCATCAAGAGGACAGATCGGCAACCAACAAATTGGGAAAAGATCTTCACCAATCCTACATCAGATAGAGTGCTAATATCCAATATATATAAAGAACTCAAGAAGTTAGACTCCAGAAAACCGAACAACCCTATTAAAAAATGGGGTACAGAGTTAAACAAAGAATTCTCACCTGAAGAACTTCGGATGGCGGAGAAGCATCTTAAAAAATGCTCAACTTCATTAGTCATTAGGGAAATGCAAATCAAAACAACCCTAAGATTTCATCTTACACCAGTCAGAATGGCTAAGATTAAAAATTCAGGAGACAGCAGGTGTTGGAGAGGGTGTGGAGAAAGAGGAACACTCCTCCACTGCTGGTGGGGTTGCAAATTGGTACAACCACTCTGGAAAGCAGTCTGGCGGTTCCTCCGAAAACTGGGCACCTCACTTCCAGAAGATCCTGCTATACCACTCCTGGGCATATACCCAGAGGATTCCCCACTATGTAATAAGGATACATGCTCTACTATGTTCATAGCAGCCCTATTTATAATTGCCAGATGCTGGAAAGAACCCAGGTATCCCTCAACAGAAGAGTGGATGCAAAAAAATGTGGTATATCTACACAATGGAGTACTATTCAGCCATTAGAAACAATGAATTCATGAAATTCTTAGGCAAATGGATGGAGCTAGAGAACATCATACTAAGTGAGGTAACCCAGACTCAAAAGGTGAATCATGGTATGCACTCACTAATAAGTGGTTATTAACCTAGAAAACTGGAATACCCAAAACATAATCCACACATCAAATGAGATACAAGAAGAAAGGAGGAGTGGTCCCTGGTTCTGGAAAGACTCAGTGAAACAGTATTCGGCAAAACCAGAACGGGGGAACTGGGAAGGGGTGAGAGGGAGGACAGGGGAAGAGAAGGGGGCTTACGGGACTTTCGGGGAGTGGGGGGGGCTAGAAAAGGGGAAATCATTTGAAATGTAAATAAATTATATCGAATAAAAAAAATTAAAAAAAAAAAAGAATCTCAGATGCCGAAGATACCATAGAAACCATTGACTCAACAGTCAAAGAAAATGCAAAATGCAAAAAGCTTGTATCCCAGAACATCCAGGAAATCCAGGATACAATGAGAAGACCAAACCTAAGGATTATAGGTATAGATGAGAGTGAAGATTTACAACTGAAAGGGCCAGCAAATATCTTTAACAAAATTATGGAAGAAAACTTTCCCAACTTAAAGAGACAGATGCCTATGAATATACAAGAAGCCTACAGAACTCCAAACAGACTGGATCTGAGCAGAAATACCTCTCGCCACATAATAATTAAAACCCAAATACACTAAACAAAGAAAGAATATTAAAGGCAGTAAGAGAAAAAGGCCAAGTAACATATAAAGGAAGACCTATCAGAATCACACCAGACTTCCCACCAGAGACCATGAAAGCTAGAAGCTCCTGGGCAGATATCATGCAGACTCTAAGAGAACACAAATGTCAGCCAAGACTACTATACACAGGAAAACTCTCAATCACAATAGATGGAGAAACCAAGACATTCCATGACAAAACCAAATTTACACAATATCTTTCTACAAACCCAACTCTGCAAAGAATAATAGGAGGAAAACTCCAATACAAGGAGGGAAACTACACCCTGGAAAAAGCAAGATAGTAATCTTCCTTCATCAAACCCAAAAGAAGATAACCACTCAAATATAAAAATAACATCAAAAATGACAGGAAGTAATAATCACTATTCCTTAATATCTCTTAACATCAATGGTCTCAATTCCCCAATAAAAAGACATAGACTAACAGACTGGATAAGGAAAAAGGACCCTACAATTTGCTGCATACAGGAGACACACCTAAATATCAAAGACAAAAACTACCTTAGATTAAAAGGCTGGAAGACAATTTTACAAGCCAATGGTCTCAGGAAACGAGCCGGAGTAGCCATTCTAATATCAGATAAAATTGACTTCCAACCTAAAGTCATCAAAAGAGACACTGAGGGACACTTCTTGCTGGTCAAAGGAAAAATCCACCAAGAAGAACCTTCAATTCTGGACATCTATGTGCCAAATGCAAGGGCACCCTCATTCGTAAAAGAAACTTTATTAAAGCTCAAAGCACACATTTCACCTAGCACAATAATTGTGGGGGACTTCAACACTCCACTCTCCTCAATGGACCGATCGGGAAAACAGAAACTAAGCAGGGACACAGTAAAACTAATTGAAGCTTTGGACCAATTGGATTTGACTGATATTTATAGAACATTTCACCCTAAAGCAAAAGAATATACCTTTTACTCAGCACCTCATGGTACCGTCTCCAAAATCGACCATATAATTGGTCACAAGACAGACCTCAACAAATACAAAAAGATTGAACTAATCCCACGCCTCCTATCAGATCACTATGGTGTAAGAGTGGTTTTCAATAGCAACAAAAACAACAGAAAGCCCACATACACATGGAGGCTGAACAATACTCTACTCAATGACACCTTGGCCAAAGAAGAAATAAAGAAAGAAATCAGAGACTTTTTAGAATTTAATGAAAATGAAGGTACAACATACCCAAATCTTTGGGACACAATGAAAGCAGTGCTAAGAGGAAAACTCATAGTCCTGAGTGCCTCCAAAAAGAAAATGGAGAGAGCATACACTAGCAGCTTAATGACACACCTGAAAGCCCTGGAACAAAAAGAAACTATTTCACCCAGGAGGAGTAGAAGACAGGAAATCATCAAACTCGGGGCTGAAATCAATCAAGTGGAAACAAAAAGAACCATACAAAGAATCAACGAATCCAGGAGCTGGTTCTTTGAGATAATCAACAAGATAGATAAACCCTTAGCCAGACTGACCAAAGGGCACAGAGAAAGTATCCAAATTAACAAAATTAGAAATGAAAAGGGGGATATAACAACAGAAACTGAGGAAATCCAAAAAATCATCAGATACTACTACAAAAGCCTATACTCAACACAACAAGAGAATCTGAAGGAAATGGACAATTTCCTTGACAGATACCAAATACCAAAATTAAATCAGGACCAAATAGATCATCTAAACAATCCCATAACCCCTAAAGAAATAGAAGGGGTCATAGAAAGTCTTCCAACCAAAAAAAGCACAGGACCAGATGGTTTCAGTGCAGAATTCTATCAGACCTTCAATGAAGACCTAACACCAATACTCTTCAAACTATTCCACAAAATAGAAACAGAAGGAACACTACCCATTTCCTTCTATGAAGCCACAATTACGGTGATACCAAAACCACACAAAGATCCAACAAAGAAAGAGAACTTCAGACCAATTTCCCTTATGAACATTGATGCAAAAATACTCAATAAAATTCTTGCCAACCGAATCCAAGAACACATCAAAACGATCATCCACCATGATCAAGTAGGCTTTATCCCAGGGATGCAGGGTTGGTTTAATATACGGAAATCCATCAATGCAATCCACTACATAAACAAACTCAAAGAAAAAAACCACATGGTCATTTCATTGGATGCTGAAAAAGCATTTGACAAAATTCAGCATCCTTTCATGCTTAAAGTCTTGGAAAGAACAGGAATTCAAGGCCCATACCTAAACATAATAAAAGCAATATACAGCAAACCTGTAGCCAGCATCAAACTAAATGGAGAGAAACTTGAAGCAATCCCACTGAAATCAGAGACAAGGCTGTCCTCTCTCTCCATATCTTTTCAATATTGTACGTGAGGTACTAGCTTGGGCAATTAGACAACATAAGGAGGTCAAAGGGATACAAATTGGAAAGGAAGAAGTCAAAGTATCATTATTTGCAGATGATATGATAGTCTACCTAAGTGACCCAAAAAACTCCACTAGAGAACTCCTACAGCTGATAAACAACTTCAGCAAAGTGGCAGGTTATAAAATCAACTCAAGCAAATCAGTGGCCTTCCTATACTCAAAGGATAAGCAGGCTGAGAAAGAAATTAGGGAAATGACCCCCTTCACAATAGCCACCAACAGTATAAAGTACCTTGGGGTGACTCTTACCAAACATGTGAAAGATCTGTATGACAAGAACTTCAAAACTATGAAAAAGGAAATGGAAGAAGACCTCAAAAAATGGAAAAACCTCCCATGCTCATGGATCGGCAGGATTAATATACTTAAAATGGCCATTTTTCCAAAAGCAATATACAGATTTAACGCAATACCCATCAAAATCCCAACTCAATTCTTCACAGAGTTAGAAAGAGCAATCCTCAAATTCATCTGGAATAACAAAAATCCCAGGATAGCTAAAACTATTCTCAACAATAAAAGAAATTCTGGGGGTATCAGTATCCCTGACCTCAAGCAATACTACAGAACAATATTGTTAAAAACTGCATGGTATTGGTACAGTGACAGGCAGGCAGATCAATGGAACAGGATTGAAGATCCAGAAATGAACCGACACACCTATGGCCACTTGATCCTCGACAAAGGGGCTGAAAACATCCAATGGAAAAAAGATAGCTTTTTCAACAAATGGTGCTGGTTCAACTGGAGGTCAGCATGCAGAAGAATGCGAATTGATCCATCCTTGTCTCCTTGTACTAAGCTCAAGTCCAAATGGATCAAGGACCTCCACATAAAGCCAGACACTCTGAAGCTAATAGAAAAGAAACTGGGGAAGACCCTTGAAGACATCGGTACAGGGGGAAAGTTTCTGAACAGATCTCCAATAGCATATGCTCTATGATCAAGAATTGACAAATGGGACCTCATAAAATTACAAAGTTTCTGTAAGGCAAAAGACACCATCAAAAGGACAAATCAGGAACCAACAAATTGGGAAAAGATCTTCACCAATCCTACATCAGATAGAGTGCTAATATCCAATATATATAAAGAACTCAAGAAGTTAGACTCCAGAAAACCAAATAACCATATTAAAAAATGGAGTACAGAGTTAAACAAAGAATTTTCACCTGAAGAACTTCAGGTGGCGGAGAAACAGCTTAAAAAATGCTCAACTTCATTAGTCATTAGGGAAATGCAAATCAAAACAACCCTGAGATTTCACCTTACACCAGTCAGAATGGCTAAGATTAAAAATTCAGAAGACAGCAGATGTTGGTGAGGATGTGAAGAAAGAGGAACACTCCTCCACTGTTGGTGGGGTTGCAAATTGGTACAACCACTCTGGAAATCAGTCTGGTCGTTCCTCAGAAAACTGGACACCTCACTTCCAGAAGATCCTGCTATACCACTCCTGGGCATATACCCAGAAGATTCCCCAGCATGTAATAAGGATACATGTTTCACTATGTTCATAGTAGCCCTATTTATAATTGCCAGAAGCTGGAAAGAACCCAGGTATCCCTCAACAGAAGAATGGATGCAAAAAAATGTGGTATATCTACACAATGGAGTACTATTCAGCCATTAGAAACAATGAATTCATGAAATTCTTAGGCAAATGGATGGAGCTGGAGAACATCATACTAAGTGAGGTAACCCAGACTCAAAAGATGAATCATGGTATGCACTCACTAATAAGTGGATATTAACCTAGAAAACTGGAATACCCAAAACATAATCCACACATCAAATGAGGTACAAGAAGAACGGAGGAGTGGCCCCTTGTTCTAGAAAGACTCAGTGAAGCAGTATAGGGCAAAACCAGAACAGGGAAGTGGGAAGGCTTGAGTGGGAAAACAGGGGGAGGGAAGGGGACTGATGGGACTTTCAGGGAGTGGGGATCTAGAAAAGGGGAAATCATTTGAAATGTAAATAAAAATATATCGAATTAAAAAAAAAGAATTGACAAATGGGACCTCATAAAATTACAAAGTTTCTGTAAAGCAAAGGACACCATCAAAAGGACAAATCGGCAACCAACAAATTGGGAAAAGATCTTCACCAACCCTACATCAGATAGAGGGCTGATATCCAATATATACAAATAACTCAAGAAGTTAGACCCCAGAAAACCAAAAACCCTATTAAAAAATGGGGCACAGAGTTAAACAAAGAATTCTCGCCTGAAGAACTTCGGATGGCGGAGAAACATCTTAAAAAATGCTCAACATCATTAGTCATCAGGGAAATGCAAATCAAAACAACCCTGAGATTTCACCTTACACCAGTCAGAATGGCTAAGATTAAAGACTCAGGAGACAGCAGGTGTTGGCGAGGATGTGAAGAAAGAGGAACACTCCTCCACTGCTGGTGGGGTTGCAAATTGGTACAACCACTCTGGAAATCAGTCTGGCGGTTCCTCAGAAAACTGGGCATGTCACTTCTGAAAGATCCTGCTATACCACTCCTGGGCATATACCCAGAGGATTCTCCAGAATGTAATAAGGATATATGCTCCACTATGTTCATAGCAGCCCTATTTATAATTGCCAGAAACTGGAAAGAACCCAGGTATCTCTCAACAGAAGAATGGATGCAAAAAATGTGGTATATATACACAATGGAGTACTATTCAGCCATTAGAAACAATGAATTCGTGAAATTCTTAGGCAAATGAATGGAGCTGGAGAACATCATACTAAGTGAGGTAACTCAGTCTCAAAAGATCAATCATGGTATGCATTCACTAATAAGTGGATATTAGCCTGGAAAATTGGAATACCCAAAACATAATCCACACATCAAATGAGGTGCAAGAAGAACAGAGGAGTGGCCCCTAGTTCTGGAAAGACTCAGTGTAGCAGTATAGGGCAAAACCAGAACAGGGAAGTGGGAAGGGATGGGTTGGAGAACAGAGGGAGGGAAGGGGGCTTATGTGACTTTCAAGGAGTGGGGGACCAGAAAAGGGGAAATCATTTGAAATGTAAATAAAAAATATATTGAATAAAAATTAAAAAAAAAAAAGTCACGGGTGTCACCAACTCATTGATATGGGTCTGTCCAACCTGTGGTCCACTGGATCCATGCATTCCAGGTAGTTATGCATGCAGCTTAACACAACATCATAAACTTAATCAAAACGTTAGAGAGGGGAATTGTAACTTAATTATGTGGCCCTTGAGTGTGACCTTTGTAGTTGATAACATGGTGTGTCAAAAAGCTAGACACATCTGCCAATGCCTGGGCATCTCAGCACTCAGTTCCCTAATGTATTTAAGACAGTTTATTTCATAATGCTTTTTTTTTTTTGTATTTTAAAAAATTTGAAAAAAAGAAAAAGTTGGGCTGACACCTAAAGAATGCACATATTTACAAGAGTCATATTATAGGTACGTGCTGTATAATGTTGAGATTGAGAGAAATGAGCTCCCATACATCTATTCCTTATTCATAGTACAAACATTCAAAATCCATCATTTCAGGTTTAAAAAATACACAGGACATTATTGTCATCTAGTCTCTCAACCTCACAACAGAGCAGAAGAGCTTCCCTTTCCCATCCAACTACAACTTAGCAGCTACAACAAGATTCTCTCCACTCCTCAGTCTACTCTCCCAGTTCCTGGTGACCACCATTCTACTCTCAAGTACTGTGAAGTCCCTGTTTAGGCTCCACATAGGTTGGAGTGCCATTGGGACTTGTCTTTCTCTACCTAGCTCATTTTAGTTAACATAATGTCCTCTGGTCCTATTCCCAGACTAAATGACAGGACTTCCTTCTTCCACGGTTGAGTGATATTCTATAGTGGATATGTTTCCTCATTCTATTTTATTCATCCATCGTTGGCTAGTGTGCTTTCTATTGCTATGATAAAGACCATGACCAAAAGCCATTTTGGGAGGAAAGAGTTCATTTGGTTTACACATTCCAATCACAATCCATTATTGAGGGAAGCCAGGGCAGAAACAAGAATTGCATTAAATCAATGTAATATATCTTAACTGAAATCATATTGACTTCAATCCTGTGGGTTCACAAACTTGGACTTTTTGACTTTTATTCAGTCAGTAAGACTCACTCTAGTATTGTTTTTGTTGTTTTGGGGTTTTTTTTTGTTTTGTTTTTGTTGTTGTTGTTCTTCTTCCTCCTCTTCCTCCTTCTCCTCCTCCTCCTTCTTCTTCTAGTGTAGTTATAAGAAGGGTAAATTTGGCTGAACCAACAAAATTTCTTAGACATGTAAAGCTATATAAGATACCTAGGAAAGTTTATATACACAATAATAACAAAATAACACAGGGGATTTCACAGCAAGAAAGAGAAAGCTGGGACCACACAGGTACTGATAAGAGGTCAGTGTTTAGAAACATCCATGTGCTCATTTGTACTGTTTGGAAATTCATCTGAATCCTTCTTCTGGGAGCAATGACTTAAAAAAAAATCCTGGGGGAAAATACCCTTAGGAGACAGCAATACCCTCTTAAGTAATATGTGCTGACAGATAGTCATCATTAGGCAAATAGTAACTGTGGAAGAGACACAGTAGTAGTGACCAAGTATCTGGCCATTTGATAATACCTGACTCCTGCATGAGAGGTCAGCAAAATTGTATTCTCTGAGGTCAGTGAAGGATTTACAGTACCCAGGAAACACTCAAGTGAGGGGTACACCAGATACACAACACACATACACACACACACACACACACACACACACATACACACACACACATTTTATATATGTGTGTGTATATATATGCATATATGCCCTACGATAGCTGACTCCTTATCTGATTCCATATGTATTCATTATTTTTCTCCTCCCTGTAACCCAGTCACTGACAAGAAGCAACTTAAAAGAGAGAGGGTTTACCTTGGCTTAAAGAATGTAAAGGGATAATGAGAGGATCCAGTTCACCACAGGAGGGAAGACCTGGCAGTAAGCATAAGGCAGCTGATCATGTTACATCTGCTGTCAGGAAACAGAGAGGGCCAAGGAGAGGGACAAGCTATAAAAATCTCAAGGACTGCCCCTTAGTAACAAACTTCATCCACTCAGGTTCCACACCCTAAAATTTCACAACTTTCTAAAATAGTAACACAATTTAGGGAGCACGTATTCAAACTAGGGAACTTTCCCCTTTCAAAGAACAACTGCAATCCACAGTACATTATACTCCCATGCCAACACTGCTAAAGAATTTGATCATTATTTCAAATAGCAAGTTGTAATTGTTGAAAGGTTACCTGTCTGCCTTGCTGAACCATAAGACTATGCCCCTCCCCTTACCTTTTGGATCCCAATAACTCGCAAGTAGGTAGGTAGTTATCTTTGTCAGGTACTCAGTAACCGCTAGCTGGTTTGCGTTTGAGAAATGCTGTCATCCAGAAATTTCCAGGAAACCTTTGTGTCAGGTGAAGTTTCTGTGATAAAGAAAGATGTCATTTTCTGCCAAAGCAAGAAAACACTAAAGCCTTTGGTCAAGGAGAAAGATCAAGATTACACTCAGACATACTGTAGATTTCTACACACAGGCATTTTGTTTTCCTCTTGGATTCTATGGTTAATAATCAGAACATGTTTTCAAAACTACTAGAGGATGAAGTATCTGTAACCTATGTGATGACTGTGCAGAAAAAGGCTCACTCCCCACCAGAAACCCAGTGTCTTCCTGTCTTTTGTTCAGTAATTTACTGATCTACAATCACCAAATAGATTTGGACTGATGCTTTATTCTAGTTGTACAAGAGGATATGGGATTTTTAAAAAAAAATCTCATGTCAAATGTATAGAACTGTTGTTTTTGCTCTATTGTAAACTTAAGAAATCACTGTAAATCTGTCTGCAGATTTGGTAAATGTAAGCCTTTGATCCCCAGGAGAGAGTCTATAAGTCTACGTGCATCATATTCCTCCCAGAACATGAACCACAGTAGTGACAGCAGTTAAAGCCTGTTTTATATCTATCTCCGATTATTCTAATCCATTTCCTTCCACATCTGTCTTCTCTCTATTAGCCACGTAGCTAGGATTCTCATGCCATGGTATCCAGGTGCTCTCAACCCTACCACAAGGGAGGTTCATAAATTTACAGAGAAGCAGCATCATATTGTAATATATCTATCTGTGAACTATCAGAAACCAGAGAGTGAGTTATGTGAGGGTGTGTTTTCTTGTGCCCTAACAGCCAGAGTGCATTCTAGAAATTTTCCTTTTAACCATATGTGATTAATGGCATGTTCATCTCAAAGTCTACAGGATTTTTATTTGATTCACTAGGGCAATCAATACAAAACCCATTTTATCCTTTTGTCTTTTTCTATGATAAATTTTTGCAATAAGAGCAAAAAAATGTTGTGGAGGTTCTTCTGTCTGTACATTATCCAACCCAATATACCATGAACCAGTCAGCTAAGGAAAATATAAGGAGAAAATTCAATCGTTTGGGTACAGGCATTCATGTTGACTCAGCCTCCATGACAAATACTTTATTCTGTCTCTTGACCTATTTTCTATCACTATAAATGGAGTGGTATGTGTTTATATTTATTGGGCTATGTAAAAAATTATAGAAAATATTAATAGAACACTACCAAATGTACTGTTGAATTAATTTTGACTTTTTCCCCCTTTTTTAAAAAAAAATCCACAAAGCTTTTGTTTTTTTTATATAGAGCAGTAAAGCTATTGGAATGTATTTATTCTGTTTTCAGGATGTAATTTTTCCAAAGCCAGCAACCATAAAAATGAGGGCCCGTTCAGCCTTGCCTATCAACCCCTCCCCCACCCAAATGGCAGGGCCATTGGAAGTCATCATTATGGCTGTCTCTTTAGCAATCATACACAGTGATACTTTCAATTGCTCTACAGAGTCCACGGGACTCCTCCACTGCATCAGCTGCAGGCAGAACTGGAAGACGGACGAGTATAAACATGTCCTTTATGGTTTCTCTTGGGGAAATACAAAAATAGACAGCACAAGCACGATGTGATAAATTATTGCAGGTTATTTCGAGCCTGCTAGAGATGTAGGTGGGACTCGCCAGAAATTTCTGATCAAATGAAATAGGTTCTTTTCTCTCGAGATCCTGACATCTATGTCGCTGGAGCAGGTGCTAATTCAGTCCCACTCTAAACTGCACATTTGAATTTAGCTACCAACACAGGCTGGTGTGCCAAGATGCCTCAGTACAGTTCAGAGGAAACCAAACGGCCTAATCTCAAATCCCCTTGCATCTTGAAAGCAGTTCAAATGCTGCCTTGCTTTCTGACACTTCTCTGTGTGTCTTACCCCCTCGTCCAGAGGACAGAATTAGGATTTGACCTTTTCTCCCTTTTCAGTTCTGCACTTGATTAAACCACTAGGGGGAAAGAGATATCCTGGGTGAAGAAACAGCCTGGTCGTGCAGAGTTCCCTTTTCTGTGCAGCTATAGCTAAGGAGTCAACCAAATGAGGCTTCAGTGACTGTAAGATGTCACCTCTCAAGTTGTCACCAAGCCTTTCAATACATTTATCCAGTCATAATTAATACATCATTTTCTCTTTCCATCTCCAACAAACGAAAAACAAGAAAAGTAAGCGCAGGTGGACTTTGGACCTTCCTTCTTCTCTGTCGGGCTCTGCACAGTTGTTATGCCTGCTCTGTTCCCCTTAACCTAATGGACACGGTTGACACAGCTTAATGGCTGAGCCAGATTCAGATTATTATGTGGCAAGGCACATATGTCCTTGATTTTTTTCTTTCTCTTATTTTTCTATTTATTTCTTTTCTTTAACTTATCTATACAATATGTGCTGACTTTCCCCCAAACTATGGCTAATTACTAAGAGAAACAAAGAATGTCCTGCCTTAAGACAAATACACTAGAATGGCTATTTTCCTGATTCATGAGATTACCAACAACAAGAAGGCTTTCACCTAGACAGCACTGGAATCCGGTAGTGTTTATTGCTCTATGTTGTAAATAGTTGACATTTTACTTGCACAATATGACTGCCTGAAGATATCTATCACGTAATAACTGAATCACATTAATCTAACCAAGTAGCAGTGAACTTGTAGGCAGAAGCAGAGACCCATGTCAAAAGTTTTGTTTCAGAGTTCTGGGTCAGTACCTCAGTGGGCAGAAATGCTTGCTAGGCCAGAGACAGCACCTGACTTTGAGTCCCTAGAGCCCATGTGAAAGCCAGACTCTTGAAGTGTGTGTCTAAAATCCCATCATTCCCTGGGGGAGATGGGAGGCTGAGACAGGACAATCCCTAAAAGCTCACAGCTGACCTGATGCAAACAACACAAAAACAGCAGAGATACCATCTCAACATACAAGTCACACACACACACACACACACACACACACGCACACGCACACGCACACGCACACACACACAGGTACTAACAAGTCTTATCTACTGCAAAGTATGCTTTCCTGTTAAAATATAGCTCATGGCATCTAAATTTAATGAACTCCAGAATTTTCTATCTCTGATAATGCCGACACTTCATAATGATCCAGAGCTAGGTCTTGCTATGTAGCCCAGGCTGGCCTTGAACTTCCTATCCTCCTGCCAGAGCCTCCCAGGATCAGGTACTAGGATCAGGTGCATATCAACACACTCAGTGTGATCAATTCCCAGGGTTAACACAGAACCCTTATATTTAAATTTTGTTCCTAACTATGGGAAAAATACCAAAGACAGAGTGATATTGGATTTTGTGATCTAGGCTACTCCTTACTGCAGAAATCAGAAAAAGGGCCACTGGTGGGAGGGAGAAGAAAGATACTAAGGGGGATAGGATAGTAGAATACAGGTAATAAAAAGGGGAATGCTGGGGAAGGTTTGGTTACAGAGAGAGATGGGATGATAGCGTGTAACTTTAATTGTTTTCAATTCCTATTTTTTAATGATGATTCTTAAACACTTTAACCCCCCTTCTAGCCCACCACCCACCAGAGGTAGTGGAGAAGAAAGGACACAGGGGAAGTGGACCTGTTTAGAATGGTTCTTTGGAGCACCTCTTGTTTGTGTTGTCTGGAAATCGACAGTTCAGGTCACAGGTCAGCAGTGGCAGTTCCATCCACTTACAAACACCTCATGGATAGATGTGGCAGCAGTCCAGTCAGTAGAGTCAGGATAGCAAACATGAATCAGCAGTGGTGGCAACACTACCTGGCAGAGACAGCCATGCCTCAGCCTCGGCATGAGTAGGAAGGAGGCACCAGGAGGAACACCAAGAGAAGTTTTCAGCTGTGCCTCTCTCAAGGAATTGAAGATCAGTAGAGACTCAGACCCACAAGCACTGCGCAGCCAGCTCTCCCAGCAAGCCAAGCTCAGCCTCCTTCACTGTCCATTAAGTCCTGGTTATGCCCTTCAAACGTCACGTGTCCTCCAGGAGTCTTGTCTCAGCACATACACCTGTCACAGCTGACATCACCCTGCCCATCAGCCAGTCTGAGGACGTGGCAAGAAACTGCAGCTCACCACCAGAAGATTTTTGGTGCATTTCTCTCCGTGGAGTCCCAGAAAATGGAGCTCAACTAGGCAATGTAAGGTGGACCAATACATGTGTGCCATTAATAAAGAATCCTTCATCAAGTGTCCTATCACATGTTTACTTTAGCATATTTACTTTACTTCTCTCTCCTAGGTATTCTTCAGAGAAATGTTCCTTCACAAGTCTCACCTGTGTCCACTTCAGCTAAATGTTCCTTCACACGTTTGCCCCAGCAAAACACCATCCAGCCTACTTTTTAAAGAACCCTTAAGTTTCCATTTCAATAGAGCAAAGAAGGAGTAGGGGTGGGGAATAACAAACACTAAGGAAAACTGAAAAGGCCATATGGAAACCTAATATTTTATAAACTTTATATATGTATATATTATTTATTCATATAAAATATTTTAATTTGTGTTACCATATGTGCTGGCTAGTTTTCTGTCAACTTGACACAAACTCAAGTCATTTTGGAAAGGACATCCTCAAACCAAGAAAATCCCCCTACCAGATTATCCTCTGAGAAAACTTATGGTGCATTTTATTGGTTGGTGATTGATGTGTGAGGCCTCAGATCACTCTGAGCAGGACCACCCTGGGGCTAGTGGTCCTGAGTACTGTAATATTGCAGGCCGAGCAAACCATGAGCTACACACCTGTAGACAGCCTTCCTTCGTCCATGGTTCTACCTCAGTGCTGCCCTGCTTGAGTCCCTGCCCTGACTTTCCTCCGGGATGGACTATTATCCAGAAAAACAAGATAAAATAAGCCCTTTTCTCTCCAAGCTGCTTTTGGTCATGATGTTTTATCTCAACAATATAAACCCTAACTAAGACACCGTACATAGGGACCATGCTCCTGCCACACGCCATACATTACCAACTAAAAATCCCGGTGTCAGGTGTGAGATACTTCCCCTTGAGTGGTTGGTCAGAGATGTCCTGGAGATACCCAAAACAAGGACATCCCTTGCTATTGTTCTCAGTCACCCACAGGAATGTTAAGACCTTGAGACCCTAATGCTGAAACATCACACATTTTAGACACAGAAAATCAAGTTGGTGCTGAGCAGAAACCTCCTTTCCTCTTAAGGCTCAGAAACCATTGCAGAAGAAGGGGCAGAAAACATGTGAGAGCCAGAGGTTAGGAAAGACCAGAGGGAAGAAGTGTCTTTTCAGCGTTACAGGGCCACTGCATTCATGAACTCACCATGGCTACCGTTGCCTGCACAAGACCCGTGTGAGAATAACATTCCAGCTTGGGATGGGGAGAGAAGTTCAAAGCTCCCATAGCTGAGGAAGGAAAGCCAGTTTTCTAGTCGATTTCCTATGCTCTGAGTGTATCGGCAGCACACATGGGACACAAGGGAGGACGTGAAGTCGGGAGGGGCTGGGGTGAGGATGAATCTGGAAAGTTAGAGGAAGGAGAGGAGAATATAATCAAATTACATTCTGTGCATGTATGAGATGCTACAAGAATTAATAAAAATATATTTAAATTCTTTTCCTATTCCTGTTCTCAATCAACTTTCTACAAAATGAGGACAACACCCTTCATTTCCTCATTAGTCACACAGAGATGATGGTCTCTGAACTCAGTTCTTCAAATTAAACCAAGGGCAGGGCAGGGCAGCCAGGCGCGCTGATGGGCTCCAGGACATGTGCATTTTCTTTGTTGGTACGTGACACTTTTCTTCCTGGGGTTATTCACTGCATGGAATAAAACAATTTTAGATATAATGAATGGTTTGGGTAATTATGTTCCTTTTTCGTTTTATAAATGGAACAATATGCAGACCAATTGACTAGGGCTGTGTCTCCTGAAGACAGTCGTGCCAATCATGCGCTATAATTTGTGTTAAGACATTTCCCCAATTCTTTTAAGATCTCTTTATAAGGATGTTGCGTAAGACGATTGTCTGCTTACCCAAATAACTGGTTGAGTCAGGCAGGCTGGTGGGGTGAACCCAGGAAGACATCCAATTGTCTTTCAAAGTCTTGGTGTAGACCTTTAGGCAGGCGTGAGTAGTCTTATGTAGCTGTCTCCTGGAGGAGGGAAGACAACTCCAGGAACACTAGTTCAGTTCCCCAGGACCACCTTGCCCTCATCCCAGGTCGTTCCATCACTGGGCTCAGGAGGCCAGATACCCTGACCAAACTAACATCACCAGGGATGAAGCTAGTAAACCAGGAGGCCAACTGGTTTCGTTTTGAAGCAAGGTACTACGGCATATGGGTGAAAGTCGCCTGATGTTCCCACCCCACCCCCATAAGAGGACAATGTACAAAGGTGGTTTATGAGAACTTCAGCAAGCCTAGACTTGGACGCAGAATTAGTTGTGCTATTCAAGCATTCAATAGCATCAACTCTTTGGGTTCTGCCTACTTCAGTTACCTCTTTTGTTCCCTCCTAGTTTCCCAGGTAAAAAGAAACCCCTTCCTGCTTCAATAGCACCTGGCCTGGGCATACCGAGGCTGAATGCTTCGGCCAAGATTTGAGAGCCTGAGGTGGTCAGAGCAGTTAATACCTCAGAGAAGTGTTCAGCACTCTGACCATATTCCTAGAGTAGAGAAATAAATCATTATAACTGAAACATAAAAATATTTTCTTAAATTAAAAATGGAGGTAGAAGCGGACAGAAAGGCTCGAGCTGCTGGGCTGCTGGGACCCTTGATTAGACGCAAGGTAACCAACCTGGGTCCACAAAAGACGGGTCACTATAAATTCCCCTCCTTTCCGTGCTTGTAAGCCTAAGCCTGTGGCTGGAGAAGCAGCCTGGGAAAGGAGTAGCAAGAGAGAAGGTGAGAGGCTAAGTGTAGGAGCCTTCACTAACTAGGAAGGAAATTGAGTGTTACCAACTTTCAATTCGCTTTGTTCGCTTTGCTTTTCTTCTTTTGGCTGTGTTTCGGTCTCCAAACAAGAGCGCCAATGGGATCAGAGCAAACTCGTCCAGAGATTGTGGGTTTGTTTAGCTAAGGTTTTGCTATTGTCACTCCGGCTGCCCTTGAACTCAACCTTCCTGCCTCCTGAGTGCAGGGGCTACAAACACGAGTCATTCCCAGCTTCCAAGGCCATTTTTAAGCAATTTGTAATGTCTCTGGACATTACAAAGACTGCAAGTCTGAAAACTGTAAGAAAAGCTTCTCCGTTCTCTCCGCGGAGAGAACAGGCAGGGGCAGGGATCCCAATGTAAACGGACTGTTCGCTGGACTGACAGCAGGTTGTTTCCATTCCAGGACTCCAGAGGCTGAGGCAGGAGATGAGAGCCATAGATGCCACCCTGGCCTGTGTCGCAAAGTGAGCATTTCACCAAAGTGGCATGCTTCTTCGTACAATTGTTCTCAAAATAAGAAACAGGGGCACAGCAAGTGACACGGACAGTGAATGGCTTACAGAAATTCACCGAAGTGGACGCGCTGCCAGAACCAGCTGAGTCTAAATTCACAGCCTCTTTGCTCACACAAGTCAGAGTAATTTATGAGGAAAAAATACCAATCTGTCATATTTTCAAAAATCTAACTGTTAGCTTTTCTTCTTGGCATATTTCTAAACAGATAGGTTAAAGTTCTCCAAACACCTGGACTGTTAGCTGTTTAATTGGTTTGGTTTCTTGGGAAAATGAGAATGCTTTGAACAGAGTTGGGGTTTTTTGTTTTTGTTTTTGTTTATTTGTTTGTTTTGTCTTTAAGATTTATTTATTGTTATATTTAAATACACTGTAGCTGTCTTCAGACGCACCAGAAGAGGGTGTCAAGTCTCATTACGGATGGTTGTGAGCAACCACGTGGTTGCTGGGATTTGAACTCAGGACCTTGGGAAGAGCAGTCAGTGCTCTTAACTGCTGAGCCATCTTTCCAGCCCTGAAAGGAGAATTTTAAGGCTTGTATTCAGATGACAGTGCTAAAATAATTTAGACAGAAGTACATACTATTGTTTTAAAAGAAATATTTAGTAGAACACACATCCTATGAAGACAGGGTCATAGATATTAAAATAACGAGGGGCAGTAAGGCTGAGTGGGGAGTAGCAAAAAGTCAAAGACTGACCTGCAGACACTGGGAATGAAATGTCTTTCTTTCTTTCTTTCTTTCTTTCTTTCTTTCTTTCTTTCTTTCTTTCTTTCTTTCTTTCTGTTTTTTTTTTGTTGTTGTTGTTTTGTTTTGTTTTTTGTTTTTTTGAAACAGGGTTTCTCTGTATAACCCTCGCTGTCCTGGAACTCACTCTGTAGACCAGGCTGACCTTGAACATAGAAATCCTCCTGCCTCTGCCTCCCAAGTGCTAGGACTAAAGGCGTGCTCCACCACCGCCCGGCGGAGACAAACCTTAAATTCAGACAGGACAGATACAGCAGGAGAATAAGGGATATTCCAGGGGACAGGGGACAGGGCCACTGAGTGACAATTCTTCTAATTTAAAGTTTCTAAGCTTTTTCTACCTGAGGTCACTTTATGCACCCAGAAGTTTTCTAATAATTAATGCCCTTAAAATTTGGTTTCATATAAACACACAGTACAAAGGTCAGAACTCTGTCTGATGTTCAGAAATTGTTGGAGATTCGCCCTAATCACAATCCAAAATTAGTTGAGACAGTCACTCAAATAGTAATTTTTAAAAATCAAACATTGTAGTGGAATATATTCTACAGACAGACTTTTTTGACACAGTGAGTGATGAAGTTAGGAAAATATTAAAGTCTTTGTTCTTCATAATTAATCCATTATATTTCTACAAGAGCAAAGAACTTTGCACAGTAACAACATTCAACTAAACATAAAATAGTCTCAAATCAGAATCCGGGTGTTTGTTTCAGGTTTGCCTCTTGGCGAGGTGTGATGTTGGGGTTGTGTGATATTCGGGCTGTGTGTTCAAACCAAGGCAGCGCTGGAGTCTCAGATCAACAGTGAGCATGCCCAGAAACCTTTCAAGTTCCTTGTGCACTTAATTTTGAGTTAATTTCTAACCATTGCACATTCACAAATCTTCTACTGTCATCAATTTTTGGAGGGTCCCCTACCCTGCATTCAGTCACATGACCTCATAGGACAGTGGTTCTCCACCTGTGGGCCATGGTGCCTTTGGAGGCGGACTGACCCTTTCACAGGGGACCATGAGAAAACACAGATATTTGTGCTATGGTTCATTTTCTTTTGTGTGCCTTGGTTTTTACCTGTTTGGAATGTCTATGTGAGGGCATCAGACATCCTTGAACTGGAGTTACATGCAGTTGTGAGCTACCATGTGGATACAAGGAATTGAACCTAGGACCTCTAACCACTGAGCCATTTCTCCAGCCCCCTACATCACGATTCGTAACAGTAGCAAAATTACAGTTATGAAGTAGCAATGAAAATAATGTTATGGTTGGAGGTCACCACAGCATGAGGAACTGTATTCAAGGGTCACAGCATTAGGACCCACTGCCATAGGGAATCACAGCCCAGAGTTTTAAAGCTGAGTTCTAGACAATTCCATAAAGATACAGAAAATGGAAGCCCCTGCAGTTCAAATAGTCATAGCAGGTGTTCAGGCAAGCACATCTACTTGGAGAGAAAAAGGAACCCACCTGTAACTAATAAAAATAACTAACAAGCAAATCCAGTGTGATCTCAAAGGAAAAAAAATTAAATTATTTGCTCTGTGAGTTTATTAGTGGTAATTGATGGGGAATGAGTGGAGATTTTGTCATCTTATTTGGGCCTCTTGTGCATCGTCTACCCATAAAACTAGAATCTGTCTTCACAGGACTACCAAACATCATATTCACAGATGAGGCAGATGGGCCTTCACGTTTGAATAGAGAATCCAAGGGTGTGGTACATCCGTGAGGAAATTCACTGATTTGCTGTGCCTTACGGAAGCTGTCCAGAATCAGCCCCCAAAGCATCACCAGAACTTCAGTATGGAAAGCGATCCTCAAAACAGTGACTGGCTCTCACCATGAGATGGGAATAGCTTTGCACTTGCAATACCCAGGTGACTGGATAACCACCAAACCTCTGGGTTCTAGATCCCGGACTGTAACTGTTTCTAACTGCTTTTCAACCCTGTTGTTGTCATAGACAGAAACATATTTTCTAGAGCCTCCTGTTGTGGGAAATAATAAAAAAAAAAAAAAAAAAACTGGCACCAACCCACACTAAACCCAGCTACTCTCTGTCCTGCTCTGGTTCACCTGCCTCAGAGACACTTGGTGGTTCCCAGCCATCCACCCCGTCGGACTAGGCACCACCACGGATCCCCTTAACCCAGTAAGTCAAAACTCCTAAAGCTTATAATTCTCAGTCAGTTTTATTATCAATAAATTCACAAGACGCCTGCCCACACAATAATTTTAGAGCCAATCAATAATGATAAAAGTTGCCCACCTAGATTAGACAAGTTATCCCAACCATTCTAGCCGTTTATGATATTCATAGCTACCTGTGGCCATTTGAAGCCACGCGGAATCTGGGTCAGCTTTTTCTTCCTCCACTTTCTTCCTTCTCCCTCCCTCCTTTCTCTCCCATCTCCAAAAATCTCCACCTGCCTTCCTTTTCCACTGCCCAATCACAAGCTTCTTGTTGTATTAGTATTTAAATTAATTAGGCAAAAATTCAGCTACATTTCACCCTTTCTGCCCAAATTGAAAAAAAAAAAAAACTTTTCTCTCAAATATAATTTGAGTACAACTATTATTATTTTATAAATTATAAAGTATAAGATACACCTAACCTCCAGTCCATCATCTTTGACAATTAAATAGACTACTCTGTCACCTATCCTAACTTAAAAGACTTATAAATCCATAGGTTATGTCCTTGTGTACTATTTGAAAACTATCTTCTCAAATATATTTTCTCAATGTTAAATAGCCTGGGTTGGCTACTGAAAGTAGTCTTTCAGCCCCATCAGAAATCCAAGAACAACCAATACTATCTGAAAATAGAGGATGCCTAACGCAGCTTCCAGAACTGAGACAAATTGCAGAGACAGCGGCCTACCCATACAGTCCCAGTAAGCCGGGAAGTTGGAGCATCAGTCTCCAGGCTTCTGACCCAGAATATTCTCATAGACCTTGAGAACCAGGAATTATTGAGGACTAGCTTATTCTGTCTTGACAGAACTAAGCTGTCCTAACCTGTACCTTGTGTTCTCTCGAGGGTGGTATAGGTCTAGAGGAGAGACTGGCAATTTCTGCCCAGGGGCCACAATGTACCACTTCACCTGGAGGTATAGCTGCTCCGCTGCCTCTTTGAATCCACGAATGGGGAGCTGTTAGGAGCACATTTGTCTCAACAACAAGGGAATAAATAACATTAAATGTCACATTCTGTGAATTTCTGACACTTTTGAAAGCCAACTATCTATGTAAAGTAATCTGGACTGTTGTCTGTTAACTACACTCAGCTATATCTGAAAACACCCTAACAATAAACTCAGAGCCATGCTATTTGGTCCTTAACTTATAGGCTTAATCATATCAGATCAGTTTATAACAGCAGTTATAGAAGGACTAGGTTCAGGTCTTGCACTTTTAAAATTTTTGTATCAATAGATGAAATTTATACCAACAAAAGCCTTGATTTTGCATCAAAATACATTCTGTACCAAATTAAGAAATCATGAGTTCAACTTAGTAACAATTATGAAGATTTCTACCAAATGAGATTATGGCTACACAATCAATTCTAGCTATTTTCTCCCTGTTACGATTATGACCATTTCTAGATTCCCTAGAAAGGCGCCCTTACAATAACCACCTCCAGCCCCAAAGCCCAGGGAACTGGGACAACACTCTTCATAACTTCTTCAAGCTGAATATGGGGGTTGAGGTAGAGGGAAGAGTAGGGAAAATGGGGAACTTGGTTGGCCTTAAGAGGACCTCACCAACAACTGTTTTAGTCTCTGAAGTCTGTGTCCTGACTGGATCTGGCTGAAAGTCCAAGACGTCAGGAGCTCAAGCAGGTCAGGTCACCATGTCTGAAGGTGAGACTCACCAAGCCTGGATATTCTGTAATGTACAAATCTCAAAACAAAATTTCAGTATCATCAAGATAACAATTTTTTTTGTTTGATTCTCTGGAGTCTGTTTCTTCAGGGCATCTCCCTTTGTCATATCTGATCCATATTAGTTTGGAAGGTGTATAGACACTCATCACCTTTTCTGGAAGCTGTATAGACCTTTTCTAAAAAATGCATGGACAGAGCTTTTCTCCCAAGTCAGCATATCCTTGAGCCAGGAACCAGAAAAACCTTTATTTTGACCTTTCTCGCAGAGGCATAATATAACCACGAAACTCAAAATCGGACCCATTTTGAAAATTAAAACAATCCAAAACAAAGGAAGTAAACTAAAATACTGTCTGTGTCTATTCTTAGGCCTTGTCTATTTTGCCATGCAGGAAAGCCCAGAATTCCTGTGGAGTCCACATTAGAGAATTTGAGCTATTTATCCTGCAGACCTTATTATACCATCTTTAAAACAATTGATTCACACTCTGTCTATACCTGCTTATAATCAGGCAACTAGTCAAACCAGGATTTTAACCCAGAATTCCCATGGAGCCCACATTAGACAGAATTTGAGTATCCTGTAAGACTTATTAAAACAATATATATTTATATCATCTTTAAAGCAATTAACTCAAACTTTCACTAACATCTGCCTATAGGAAGCTGGTAGTTTTTACTTGTTAACCCCTCTGCCTAGAGCAGTCATCCTACTACACCATCTATCTGTTATATTCTCTACCTGGAGACATAGACTTCTATTAATTAATGCCTATTCATAGCAGACAATTATCACTGCCCTCTCTACTCGAGTCAGTGACTAATCTTCCCTATCCTAGTTCTGAACTGCGGGTGAAAATCGGACAAAATCTGTATATAAATCTATCCTAAAAGCAAATAATCCCAATATTATAAATTCACGGTTAAATCCATCTCTGCCCCGAGATGCAGGCAGGTTCCATTCTCTGGCTCTCTCATTCAGAGCAGCCATCTTGTCTCTTTCCAAAGCAGGGGCCCTCAGAGCACTCTTTGTTTCAAGGTTCCCACACTTGAGGTCACATGACTCATCCCAGTGCTACCTTTCTCTCTCTTAGAAAATAAAACTCTCTCAGGCTGATAATCTTACATTTCTAGTGAATTCTTGCCCAACACATTGGTTTGCCACCTGTTGTGGGAAATATTAAAAAATGGCACCAAACTACTCTCTGCCCCAGCGGTCTCCGTCTCACAGCCTCCATGGGCAGCCCGAGGCTGTGGTCTTCCTAGCTCTTGTTTGTTTGCCATCCACCCCCTGCTACAGCCTTCTAGAAAATATCTTCCCTAGAACTTGACCCTCTTGATTCGCACTGCCTTTGCTTGATTTTAGACCTTGAGATGGCTGCTGGATAGCATGGAACCTCTTGCCTGGTTGTTCCTGTCATCATCTAAACCTACTGAACACAGCATGATTTGTCTTTCTAGCTGTGTCATGAACTCCTAGAGACAGCTCCTATGTTTTTATTGCGTCTTGTCATGACCAGCTCAACACTCTGACTGCAGGAAGCTCTTGAGCCTGTCTGTGTGGAGTCTCTTACCTCCCCAACACTGTTTGAGCCACTTGGTTTTGTTTTCTTGTCTGTGACTTACCAGACAAACATGGCCTTTACCTGCTCGGTGGGTAATATCTTTACCCTTTATAAATCTTTGCATAGTCGTATAATTTATTTCCCATTGTTTTTGTCTATATATTCCCCTTTAATTCAATTCTTCTCTAAATTGTCCCTTAAAAAGTGGAGCAGTTTTTAAACCAACTTCTAACAGAAATCAAACTGAGAATACAGACATTCTAGATATATGGATATTTGAGGGGTTTTGTGAAAGTTTCTTTTTTCCCTGCCAGTACTTGAGATGCTGCCCCAGATCTCCTCTGTTGTTGTGGAGAGATGAAATCTTTAGCTATACTGGCTTTAGTTCTTGTGTAAGTAATATATGTGAAGGGTTCTCCCACCTCCTGGAAAGACGTACTGCATGTCAGAGAGTGCCAAGGCTGGGGTCTGGATTCCCAAGTTCTTGTCCTCTGAGACCTGTCAGATCAGCAGGATAAGGATGAGAGACAATACTCAACACCAGGATGATAAGGAAAGGCTAGGTTTCAGGAGCCAGTTGTCTTAGGATACAGAACAAGAGAATATATAAAAAACAAAAAAACAAAACCAAAAACAGAACAGGAGAGAAATCTGGTAAATGCCAGGAAGATGTCCTGGGCCTTCGTTCTGGTGCCAGCAGGTATGCCAGCCAAGAGCCCATGAGCTGGCGTACACATAACTATAAGCAGAAGAGCCTTTCTAAATTTGAGCATTTGCTACAGTCTGTGCTTTGGCTGTTGACTGTCCTTGGGCTGGGTCTGGTCTATTTTCTCCTCCACTCCCTCCCTCTGGGCCTCCACGGTTACTCATCTGAGATTTTTATTCCTAAAACTGTTTTAGATTTAAAATTTACAAGTCTTTAAATTTAAAAATATTTCTCTCTCCAGAGAAAAATGGTTTGTCTCCTTATTTCTAAAATTACTTGTTCCAATCATCCTTTTCATAGCCACAGCTTATTGATATTGACAGTTCTCCATTATCTATTTTCTGTATCCACCACTTCACTGGGTGTATCAGCATCCTAAGGAAAGCCATATGGATATCATGAGGTTTTGACTAAGGCTAAGAATGCTTATATGGGAGATTAAAAAAGCATCAGCTATGAAAAGGAAAACATTACTAAACTAAACTTGAAACAATGTCTGCTCTCTGATAGGACACTAAGCCATTGAAAGAAAACAGAACATTAGACTAGAGTGTGTGAGTGCGTCTGTGTGTATGTATCTTTATGTGTGTGTCTATATATGAATGTATGTATCTTGTGTATCACAATCTGTCAAAATACTTATACATAGCCTTTTAAAAAAATCTCCTAAAATTCAGTAATTAGACAAATAACCAAATTGGGAAATGGGCAAAAGTTTTGACTAGACATTTACAAGAGAAGGAAAATGAATACCCTAGCTTAGTTGTCAGGGAAATACAAATTCAGTCTACAGTGAGATAGATACCCTTCCATATATGATAGAATGGCTATGATTAAAACAAATAAAGAACAGTAAGATACAATGCAGTTGGAACATTTCTACTGATGGTGAAAATATGAAATGTTAGTGCCCCTATTAAAGATAAGTCTCACAAGTTTCTTGTAAAAACGAAATGTGATTTTATTATATATATGCACTAATATTCTAATGTACCCATATTTCATCCCTGGGTATCAAAAGAAAGGAACCATAGAGGCTGGAGAGATGATTCAACAGTTAAGAGCACCTACTTCTTGTCCAGAAGACCCTGGTTTAACTTCCAGCACCCACATCCTGTGGCTGGCAACTGCAGGTAACTCCAGTTCCAGGGGATTTAACACCATCTTCTAGCCTCCTGATCACTGCATGCTTGTGGTGCACACACATACACTTTGGTGCATGGGAGTATGTTGTGTGTGTGTGTGTGTGTGTGTGTGTGTGTGTGTGTGTGTGTATACTCACACACATGCATGCACACATAAATAAGTCCTTTTTTATATATGCCCACATGAAAACTTGATTTGGATGCTTATATAACATTGTCTACAATAAGCCCCCACATGAAAGTCCAAATATTTGTCTGTGGGTAAACAAAGTGCAGGCTATGACCATGCCAGGGACCTGCAACTAAAAGAAATGAAGTCCTGAAGCTTACAAGAGTGTGAATATGGCTTGACAACTCTGCTGAGTGAAAGAAACCAGACCCGAGGAAGGCCCCGCTGTGTGAGCCCATGGCTAAACACTTTTAAGGAAAGCAAAGTTATCATAACGGGAGACAGAGCTGTGGTTGCCTGAGCTCAGGGCAGCATTGGAAGAGGAGGAGATTGATTGTATGGGATAGAAAGGAAGGCCCTGAAGTGACACAAGCAGCCTACATCTCATGGTAGTGACAACACAGCTGTGTGCCTTGATCAAACCTCAGCGAGGTATCTGACCAAAACAGGAAACGGTAAGGGAACAGAACCTCAAGGGAGCTATAAAAACTCCTTTATGTTCTGAAGCATTTTCTTAAGCAGGTCATTGACACATGGTTCCATTTTCTAGTGTTAGATCAGCTTTAGATTGCTTTCAAGTTTATATGTGATTCAGCGTGCACGTGTGTGCATTTATCCCAAATATCCTCTTCGCCTGAGATCTAAGGGCATACTTAGCTGTCCCACTGTCCTGTTCCATGGGCCAGTATTTCACCGGGCAGGGAGTTTCCAGATTAGTTATAGATGTGCTGGGTTCCATTTGTTTTCTCTTTTCTTACCTAGGGTTGGTTTTTCCTGCTTTTATCAAAGAGCTTACAAGGCTGGCAGGGGAGGCTGGATAGAGAAGAAAGGGTATATGGAACTTAGGGTGCTGGGGTGCCTGGTGATGTCATCACAGGCAGCACAGACTGTGGGCTGGTTGGTGCAAGAACACTCAAGCCAATGGAAGAAAAAGAAAGAATGGAATAGTGAGACACCAGGATGCTAGGACTGTCTGATGGACCCATCAGAGGGAGGACGGGATGGAGGTTGGGGTGGGGTGGGGGTGGGGTGAGGCTCCTGCTCCCAGGTACCACACCAGCTTTCTCTGTGGACCCCAAGAAGTATGTGTGCATATGTATGTTGGACTTGTCTCTGTAAAAAGGAAAAAAAGTGTAGGTCTCTAGAAATATTTTCCTTTCATTCTTTTCAGAACAGGAATATACCCTTAATAGATAGATAATGAAAGACATGCATGACATCCCTCATTCAAAATTCCAAAATGTTCCAAAAGAGGTAACTTTTTGAACACCATCAGGATGCTGCAAGTGGGAAAATGTGTTTCACAAATAAAATTATTTTTAAAATGTGATTTTAAAAGTGCCCTGCAGACTGTGTATCTAAGATGTGTATGAAGCACAAGTATAATTCCTGTTTAGATGTGAGTCCTGAGATACGCCCTTACGCGTGCACAACTATTCTGAACCCAGAAAGAATCCAAAATCTGTAGCACCTCAGGCCAAAGTATTGCACAGAGGGATATTAAACTTGTAAGTGAATTTTGGAGTTGTACCTAGGGTGTGGCTGCGATGAGAAATGGTTGGTTAAAATTCCCATCCTTAGCCAGGCACATGAAGGCAGAGAGTGAGGAGGCAAGGTTTCAAGCCACTCTGAGATATAAGAGGAGATCTTGCCTCAACAGAAGACAAACCCAATTCTTATCTTCTAAATTGTATCTTCATGTGCCCCTCAGGAATTCTCTTTACATCCTTGAGACAGGGCCTCTCTCTCTCTGAACCTGGGGCTAAGTTGGAAACTACAAGCCCTGTCAATCCTCCTGTTTCTGTCTCCCAGACACAGACACAGTCCTGGAGTTATATTGTGCACTACCATACCCAGGTTCTTACCTGATTGCTGGGGATTCGAACTCAGACCTTCATGCTTTTGTTGAAAGCCATCTCCCCAGCCTCTATGCTAATTTCTATCCCAAATAATTGCACATTTCACCCTGATATATGTCTTTTCACTAAGAGAGTAGGTCTCTGGTAGGGACAACATACAAAATTTCCAGTGGCCCCTGGGATGTCTTACCACATTCACTACTACCCCTAAGCTTTTTAAAAAAGGATCAGCTAACTGGTTGTAGAGATAGCTCGTGATATTGCCTGCCTAGCATGTGTAAGATCTAGGTTCAAGTCCAGGTACACCAAAAAATACTTATATCTCAGGCAAGCGTTGGTAGAGCACACCTATAATCTCAGCACTTGGGAGCCAGAGGCGGGTAGATCTCTTCGAGTCCAGGCTGGTCTACAGAGAGTTCCAAGTCAGACAGGGCTACTGATCTGGAATGATCCTTTATGAGGGTCAGAGGGAACAGTGTGCATGGGAAAGCCTCTCTTTTAGCCCTTCTACCAAACACCCAAAGGGAGAAATATGAATGTCTTGAAGAATAGGTAACTCCACAAAATAAAAGGGAACAAAGAAATCCGAAGGGTCGAGGAGACAAGCTGCCTTTGCTGGAGAGTTCTGGGGAGCGCTATCATCAGAGGACTCGGAAGCCTGGAGTGCCACTCTGGTCCTGAGCCAGGGGCCACGACGCTCCTGCTGAGATTTTTCAGAGTTCCTCTGCTAAAGCATAGATCATATGTGTGCGGGAGACATGTTCTTTCTCTACATTTGAGGTGACAGACAGCTGCGTCACGTGATTTTCCTTCTTCCACCAGGGCTCCAGTCAGGCAATAAACCAAACCATCAGTCAGTCTGTCTCGGCCATGTGGCTTCCCCAGCCAGCTCAACAAAATATTTTCAGGGTGTGGGATGTAAACAAGGTCCCACCATTAGCAATTCCATGTCATTGACTTGTATTTTATTTTATTTTTACTTTAAGTCACTCTTAAATTCAAAAGGTGGCCAGCCTGCGTGGCACACATAAACAAATCAGAGATATAGATTAGAGCTGCAGCTGATTAGTTTTCTGTGACAGTATTTGTGTAGCTGGAAGGAAGGGAGAAAATCTATTATGCTCCTGAGATATTGCTTCTCCACAGGAAATTCAATTGTGAAAAGGGCTTTAAAAGCAATGACTTTCATCGTGTGCATCTTCTACACATTGGTTGCAGTAAATGCCGTTGGAATATCCAGGCAAAGCCTCAGCCTGGGCTCACATGATATGGTTTCCCAAAGCAAAACAGGGCAGAGGGGGAAGACATCCTACACAGTCACTCAGCAGCAACCAGTAATCACAAAATGTGTGTCACAGTATTGTAGGTGGTCTTTAAGGAAACAGTTTTTCAGATCCCATATTTCCTACGGTTTAAAAGGAACCACCTGGCCTATGGGTGATGGCTCAGTAGTTAAAAGCACTGGTCACAAAATCCTGATGATCTGACTTCAGTCTGGAGACCCAGGGTAGAAAGAGAGAGCTCATTGTCCCACAAGTATGCCATGTCCACACTCACACTCGCACAGAGGTAGAGAGGGGAGAGGGGAGGAGGGAGAGAGAGTAATTAATAATAATGTTCACTTTTTGTAAATTAAAGAAAATGTGCAAAATTAAAATTAAAGTCTCAGGTGCAAGCTTCCAAGTGATAAAGGTTGCATCTGTCCTCTGGGTATTGATCAACAACCCAAACCAAGATTTGCTTTTGTTTGTTCATTTCCTGAAAAACACAGTCAATCTTCCCAACCAACAGTAAACCAAATGAGGCAAAAGAAAAAAAAAAGTCATATTTATCCCTAAGCCTAGACCAGTGTCTTCTCGGTGTCACGATTTGTGAGAACATTCTCTAAAACGTTCACAGTTACATTGCTTGTCTTCTTTTAGACTATTTGGAAGCCAGTGGGGTTAAATTAAAATTAACTGTTACACATTTCTTTGAATGTTTTATGCTCTTGTGCGAACTGAGGTCAAGTAGCAATCCCAGGGTCCCCCGGGAGCACCACGGATATATCCCTTGAGCTCACAGCCCGCCTCCCGACCTCACCACTTCCTTCTCTCCTCCAAAGTAATTGGTTTCCAATTCACTCAATTAGTCCCGTCTCGCTTTCTCATGCGATGCCAGCTGCATCATGATCGGCAGAAACTTCTCAGAGTAAAGCTGGGTGGGATAAGGTTGGATGCCCTCCCGGTGAGATTAGGCACCTGGGGGAACCAGCAAACAATCACGGCAAACCACAAATTAACTGGATGGCTTGGCAAAAGGAAAAGTAACTTCCTCTCTCACGTGGGAACTCAAGGCTCTTCCCAGGACAAGAGAACCTGATAGCTCAGAAGACTTGGGCCTGGGGGGGGGGGGGTGCCCAGAGCTGAGAGGAGTTAAGCCGAATGTATTGTAAGCTGAGTAGCTCTGAGGGTAGATTTTGGTTAAACAGCTGGGCATTCTGACAAAGAAGCGGGAAACTTCTGAAACCTCAGAAACCCATCACCACCACCACCCCACCACACTCAACTGCCACTACGCCACCTCTCTACACCACCACCACCACCACCACCACAACACTGCCCCACAGTTCAGCCCTTGCTCACCATTCCCTGGGGTCTCTGCAAGAACAATGGGAAAGCTGACCGCCACCGGGCATCAGCTTGTGAGCCTCTTCCCAAGCGCTTCACTGTTTTCACTGCGAGCAATTCTTCCTGAGGGAAGAGACGTTCTGAGATCTAACGCGAATCTTCTTGATCTTAATTAAAACCATGCTCGTCTGCCTCACTATAAGAAATATTTCTTCCTCCAACTCACAATGCCAACACAGTCTCTGGCGGAAAGGGCCTCTACCTTCGCCCCTCATTAAGGAATGTCATTTCGGAAGACCTTAGCTTGCATTTGGGCACGTATTACACAGCTGAAGGGCCACTGCGTCTGCCTTGGACCACCCTTCCTCCATAGGGGACAGCAGGGCTCTTTGCTGCTCTCTGCCCTCCTACTAACTGAAATGCAGCTTGTGCCTTCCCTCCATGGATGCTTTAGAGCCTAGAAAGCTGAAAAAATGAACTCAGAGCACTACTTTGGAGCTCCGTTAGAATTACATTCTGTAACACATCTTTCCTTCATGGGAGATAGGGAAGAGGGGGAGTCAGCCATTGGACTGGCCATTCGAAACATGTCTGCTAGTCCCCATTAGGTAATTCTTTATTTTAAGTATTTATTTTTATTTTATGAGTATAGATGTTCTGGTTGTGCACCACGAGCAGAGCATGCCCAGGGAGGTCAGAAGAGGGCGTAAGATTCCCTGGAACTGAAGTCATGCTAAGTGGTTAGCTGCCATGCGGATACTGGAAATCAAACCCCAGTCTTTGCAAGAGCAACAGTGCTCTTAACCATTGAGCATTCATCCATCCAAGTCCCCCTAAGCTAACTCTTGGGTCCTTTATTATGCCAAAATACCTAGACAGATCAGCTTCGGGAAGGAACGGTTATTTTGGTTCACTTTTGGTGGCTTGGAGTCCATCAGAGCAAGAAAGGTGTGTCAGCTTGTCACACTGCAGCTGCAATCAAGGAGCAGAGAGAGATGAGAGCTGGTGTTCTATGCAGGATCTCATCGAGAAGATAGAGGCAGAAACGCATGCACACACGCACGCACGCACACACACACTGGTGATTTCCTGCTTGGTTCTAAATCCTATCAAGTTGACAATGTTGATTAACCACCACAGGCCCTACATCTGCCATCAGTATCCTGCTGAAATAGTGTTTATTCCTTGTACGGTCTTATGGGCAGAGTAAGGCTGCCTACAATTGTCAGCCCTCAGGGCAGTCTGGTTGCTGTCCCTGGGGTATGGACACTCTGAGGGATAGGAAGAGAACGTGCTCCTTTCTCTCTTTCCAGGAAGTTTGTTTTATCTCTGTTAGCAGGATGGCCCAACCGACCTGTTTTAGGCTGTATTTTATAAGAAATAATTTTAGTCTCCCTTCTAGATATTCCTGGTTTCTCAGCCATGATTCAAGGCTGCACAACGCATACCATGTGATCTCCTCCAAATGAAACTCTGACTCCCTTCTTACAGAATCCTAGATGTCCATTTTTCAACTATAAAAATAGCCTCTTTGTCTAAACAACAGGCACCACTCTGGCTGGTCAGCGAGCGCAGGCCACTATATGTGGGATTTCTGTTAGCCTCACACATTTAGTGCAACCCAGCTGAGAGTCCTGCTCACAGGTCCAAGCACAGATGTGGCACGCATTTTGCCATCTGAACCATCTTTTCTTGTCATTTAGATAAAGGAAAAAGAGCAGGCTCGGAGGCCTGGCTGTTAAAGAACTTTAGATCCAACGGCTTAGACTTTGAAATTCTATTAATAACCCATTACAAAGATTACCTTATTCCAACTTCTGGAAGTCTTTTTAAAATAAATTTATTTATTTGTATATTTTTCTTATTTGTTATTTTAATTCTATGTGCATGAGTATCTTTCGTGCATATATCTCTGTGAGGCACATGCACATCTGGTGTCTTCAGAGGCTACGAGTTATATGAAGCAGGAAATGGAAAATGAGGAGAGTGCTGCCAACTGAGGGGGGCAGCACAAGAGATCATTACAAAAGGAAAGAGGAGGAGACAGACACACAACACAAAGGCTGTTCAATAAAGCCTTAAGGAATCTTGTTATATTTACCTAAAATCATACAAAATACATATAAGTGTATGCATATACATGTATGTGTACATGTATGTGTATGGAAATTGTGCCACTTAAGCTGAAAAGGACCCTCCCCAAGAACCATAGACTAACAAAACCCCAGTACAAGGCATGAGAATCTTTAGGTCTGGTCAGAGCAGGACAAGCAAACTCCAAAACAAGATAGACTGTGGCTGCTGCCCCCGGCTGCCTCTCAGAGGTCGGAGCTGAAGACACTGAACATTTAGAACACAGGAACTGTGCTCAGGTTAGAACTGTATCTAACCTGAAACTCTCAGCCCTGAAGCCTGACATCCAAGATACCAGAAAAGACTGTGCAAGGGACCTCGGGCGGAAAGCAGTTAATAATCCTACCCAGCTGTGACACTTGTGAACCAATGGCCAGCACGGCAAAATACGCACAAAGGTTCGGTAAGTGGTACCCCACGCGTTGATGGTAACCAACAGCTGTCTCATGGGACTTGAGACCCACTCAGCAGGGAGAACAAGCCTGAGACCAGAAACCTAACCAACTTTCCCAGCTACTGAGGTCACAGGTCTTAGCAGAGACTCTACTGTCGCTTTGATGGATCAGTGTAATTCCTAACTTCTAAATCATACCCTTACACCCACCCACAGATAAACGGAGTTCTTATCCTCATCGAAGCTTTTTGTTGCAACGAATGGAGACCAGCACAGTAAACCACAACTGGATACAACGCAGAAGTCAACAGATCCTGGGGAGTCTTGCCCCAGTGAATACATCATCACAGCTCCTATATCTAGGGCTCAAGGATGTTGTGAAAGAGGAAACAGGATACCAAGAAGTGTGCTGTGAAATATGCTCTCATAGAAATAGCTGCATAAACAAGATCCAAAACAACGGCAATATCAACAGACATGCCAA
The DNA here is from genome assembly GCF_947179515.1 of Apodemus sylvaticus. Classification (NCBI taxonomy): domain Eukaryota; kingdom Metazoa; phylum Chordata; class Mammalia; order Rodentia; family Muridae; genus Apodemus; species Apodemus sylvaticus. The sequence continues at coordinate 62,532,415 of NC_067485.1, forward strand.
TTAGTAATGGAGAAAGTCTCTCTGGCCATATACCCAGACAAGCTACAGGCAGTTCATGACTGGTCCAAGAGGGAGCTAGCCTCTCTCCTAGGGATGAGGCCCTAGTATCTATCCAGCACGAACTGGTCAGCCCTGAAACTGTACACACACAAAAATAAATAAATAAATAAAAATGAACTCAATGGATTGTATTTTCATTTAGTGGTATTTGCATATAAATATATGTATAACAAAAACCAGGTTAAAAAAGGCTATCAATTTGAGAGTGAGAGATGTGGAAGAAGTTGGGGGCAGGAATTTGGGAGGGACTGTAGGGAGGGAAGGTAAAGGGGAAGTGAAGCATTGTAGTTTAAACATTTCTTATTTTATATGCATGGGTACCTTGCTTGCATGTATATATGTGCACCATATGCATACCTGGCACTCTTAGAGGCCATAAGAGGACACCAGATCCCCTGAAATGGAGTTAGAGTTGTGAGCTACTATGTGGGAACTGGGAACCAAACCTGGGTCCTCTGCAAAAGCAACAAGTACTCTTAACTGCTGAGCCATCTCTCCAGCCCTCTTGTAGTGGTCTTAAAGTTCCTTCCTTATCAGCTATACACCTGACAGAGGATAAGTCCGCTTCTCAGCCTCCACCAGAGATGTTTCTTTTTTGAAGTATGTGGTGTTTGATGCAAAACCCCACAACTGATCAATTTGTAGAAAATAAGAGAGGATAAAGTGCTCAGCTCTAAGCATGGCAACCATGTCCCTTCCCGTCATCTCAAGACTCTGGGATCATTATGGAAGAGGAGGGCAGGGGAGGTGCAAGAGCCAGAGGTAGTAGGCATCTGCAGCGAAACCATGTTTTCTGAACATGACAAGGCTGTTGCCTGCATGCTCTCGGAAAAGCTGTGATTCGTGCACAAGTTAAGTCAGCTAGAATCCCATCCGGGATGGAGGAGGGGCTCGTGAAATCCCAACCAGCTAAGGAATTCTTGGCAACTGAATGCTGCTGGGGAAGGAAGATCCTAAGCAGACATCATACAGACCATAAGAGAACAAAAATGCCAGTCCAGACTACTATACCAAACAAAACTCGTAATTATTATAGATGGAGAAACCAAAGTATTCCAAGACAAAACCAAAATTAAACAATATCTTTCCACTAATCCAGCCCTACAGAGGATAATAAGAGGAAAAGTCCAACACAAGGAGGGAAACAACGCCCGAGAAAAAGCAAGAAATTAATCTTTTCACAATAAACCCAAAAGAAAACATAAACATAATTTCAATTTTAACAACAAGAACAACAGGAAGCAGTGATCATTGGTCTTTAATATCTCTCAGCATTAATGGACTCAATTTCAATTCCCCAATTAAAAGACATAGAATAACAGACTGGATAGATAAACAGTATCCAACATTCTGTGCCATACAGGAAACAGACTTCAGAATCAAAGACAGATCTTATCTCAAAGTAAAAGGATGGGAAAATTTTTTCCAAGCAAATGGTCCCAAGAAATAAGCTGGAGTAGCTATTCTAATATCCAACAAAATAGACTTTCAACCAAAAGTTATCAAAAAAAGATGGGGAAGGATACCACATACTTATCAAAGGAAAAATGTACCAGTATAAACTCTAATTCTGAACATCTATACCCCAAATGCAAGGGTAGCCAAATTTTTAAAAGAGATGTTACTAAAGCTCAAAACACACATTGAACATCACACAATAATAGTAGGAGATTTCAACACCCCACTCTCACCAATGGACAGATCATGGAAACAGAAATTAAATAGTGTAAGGAATAAATGTAAGCAATATAAAAGAAATTACAACTGTAACCCAGCTCACAGTGTGTGAAATGTGATAAGGTAAATGCCCTGATTAAGTGAACACCTCAATTTTGATTGACTAAAAAGATACCATGGAGACCAAGTCTGGAGTGTGTGTGTGGAGATGATAAGGCTTAGTGTTAGCTAAAGTGGTGCTCAAGGCCTGAGCTGAAGAGACTTAAAACCCTGGTCTGGCAGCTGAAGTTGGCTCATTCTTGAGAGCTCCAAAGGAGACTCTTCATGTTGAAACTCATTCCTGGAGCCCGCCTACCAATTCCAGACACCCCAGCTCTGGACTGAGGCTCCAGTGGGGATCCAAAGCACAATAAGGAAAATCCATAGGCCTGGCGTGCACTTCCATTGGAACTAGACTTACCAGACCAGAGGTGAGTGAGTGTGTGTGTGTGTGTGTGTGTGTGTGAATGCGATCCTTTTAGCTTTCTATTTGTTCATTGTTGCTTATGAATAAATACTAGTGTAACTTGATCCTCCCAGTCAGAGGCACTTTTTTGCTCTTACACTTGGCTCCATTCTTAAACCTGACTCGCAGCAAACAGAGACACAGTGAAACTAAAAGTAGTTTTGAACCAGATGGATTTAATGGATATCTACAAAACATTTTACCCTAAAACAAAAGAATATATATTCTTCTCAGCACCTCATGGTACATTCCCCAAAATTGAACATATACTTGGACACAAAACAAACCTCAACAGATACAAGAACATTGGATCCTGTGTATTCTTATCAGACTGCCATGGACTAGGCTGGTCTTCAATAGCAACAGAAACAACAGAAAGCCTACATACACATGGAAGCTGAACAACTGTCTACTCAATGATAACTTGGTTAGGGAAGAGATAAAGAAAGAAATTAAAGACTTTTTAGAATGGAAATGAAAGCACAACATATCCAAACTTATAGGATACAATGAAAGCAGTGCTAAGAGGAAAACTCATAGTTCTGAGTGCCTCCATAAAGAAATTGGAGAGAGCATACACTAGCAGCTTAATAGCTCGTCTGAAAGCTCTAGAATAAAAAGAAGCAAATACACCCAAGAGGAGCAGATGACAGGAAATAATCAAACTCTGGGCTGAAATCAATCAAGTAGAATCAAAAAGAACTATACAAAGAATCACCAAAACTAGAAGCTGGCTCTTTGAGAAAATCAACAAGATAGACAAACCCTTAACCACACTAATCAGAGGGCACAGAGCCAGTATCCAAATTAACAAAATCAGGAATGAAAAGGGAGACATAACAACAGAAACCGAGGAAATTCAAAACATAATCAGATCCTACTACAAAAGTCTATACTCAATAAAACTGGAAAACCTGTATGAAATGGATGATTTTCTAGACAGATAGCCAGATACCAAAGTTAAATCAGGATCAGATACACCATCTAAACAGCCCCATAACCCCCAAGGAAGCAGTCATTAAAACTCTCCCAACCAAGAAAAGCCAGATGGTTTTAGTACAGAATTCTATAAGACCTTCAAAGAAGATCTAATACCAATACTCCTCAAATTATTCCATAAAATATAAAGAGAAGGATCACTACCCAATTATTTCTGGGAAGCCACAGTTACACTGATACCTAAACCACAAAAAGATCCAATAAAGAGAACTACAGACAAATTTCCCTTATGAATATCGATGGAAAAATACTTAATAAAATTCTTACAAACTCAATCCAAGAATACATTGAAATGATCATCCACCATGATCAAGTAGGCTTCACCCCAGGGATCCAGGGATGGTTCAATATACAGAAATCTATCAATGTAATCCACTATATAAACAAACTCAAGAAAAAAAGCACATGTTCATCTCATTGGATGTGGGAAAAGCCTTTGACAAAATACAATGCCCATTCATGTTAAAAGTATTGGAGAGATCAGGAATTCAAGGTACATACCTAAATATAAAAAAGCAATATACAGCAAGCCAATAGCTAACATCAAACTAAATGGGGAAAAACTCAAAGCAATCCCATTAAAATCATGGACAAGACATGGCTGCCCCCCTCCCTATTCAATATAGTACTTGAAGTTCTAGCCAGAGCAATTAGACAACAAAAAGAGACCAAAGGGATACAAATTTAAAGGGACTAAATCAAGATATCACTATTTGCAAATGATATGATAGTATACATAAGTGACCCCCAAAATTCTACCAGAGATCTCATACAGCTGATAAACAACTTCAGCAAAGTGGCTGGATATACAATTAACTCAAGAAAATCAGTAGCCTTCCTCTACTCAAAGGATAAAAGAGATGAGAAAGAAATTAGGGAAACACCCTTCACAATACTCACAAATAATATAAAATTTCTTGGTGTGACTCTAACCAAGCAAGTGAAAAATCTGTATGACAAGAACTTCAAATCCCTGAAGAAAGAAATTGAAGATGACATCAGAAGATGGAAAGATCTCCCATGCTCATGTATAGGCAGGATTAATACAGTAAAAATGGCCTTCTTGCGTAAAGCAATCTACAGATTCAATGCAATCCCATCAAACTTCCAACTCAATTCTTCATAAAGTTAGAAAGATCAAGTCTCAAATTCATTTGGAATAACAAAAACATCTAGGATAGGGAAAACTATTCTCAACAATAAAAGAACCTCTGGGGAAATAACCATCCCTAACCTCAAGCTGTACTACAGAACAATAGTGATAAAGACTGCATGGTATTTTACAGAAACAGGAAAATAGATCAATGGAATAGAATTGAAGACCCAGAAAAGAACCCACACACCTATGGTCACTTGATCTTTGTTTGACATAGAAGCTAAAACCATCCAGTGGGAAAAAAGACAGCGTTTTCAACAAATGGTGCTGGTTCAACTGGTGGTCAGCATGTAGAAGAATGCAAATTGATTCATTCTTATCTCTTTTCACAAAGCTCAAGTCCAAGAGGACTAAGGACCTCCACCTAAAACCAGATATGCTGAATGTAATAGAAAAGATAGTGGGGGAAAGCATCAAACACTTGGGCACAGGGGAAAACTTCCTGAACAGAACACCAATGGCTTATGCTTTAAGAACAACAATGGGACCTCTTAAAATTTAAAAGCTACTGTAAACCAAAGGACACTATCAATAGGGCAAAAAAACGGCAACCTACAGATTGGGAAAAGATCTTTACCAACCCTACATTTGATAGAGGGCTAATATCCAAAATATACAAAGAACTCAAGAAGTTAGACTCCGAGAATCAAATAACCCTATTAAAAAGTGGAATACAGACCTAAATAGAGAATTCTCAACTGAGAAAAACTTAAATGGCTGAGAAACACTTAAAGAGATGTTCAACATCCTTAGTCATGAGGGAAATACAAATCAAAAGGACCCTGAGATTTCACCTCGCACCAACGAGAATGGCTAATATCAAAAACACAGGTGACAGCAGATACTGGCAAGGATGTGGAGAAAAAGGAACACTCCTCCATTGCTGGTGGGACTTCAAGCTAGTAAACCACTTTGGAAATCAGTCTGTGATTCCTGAGAAAATTAGAAATAGTTAGTTCTACCTGAAGACCCAGCTATACTGCTCCTGGGCATATATCCAAAAGATACTCCATCATATAACAGAGACACATGCTCCACTATATTCATAGCAGGCTTATTTATAATAGTCAGAAGCTGGAAACAACCCAGATGTCTCTCAACAGAAGAATGGATACAGAAAATGTGGTACATATACATAATGGAATACTACACAGCAATAAAAAACAATGACTTCATGAAATTCGCAGGCAAATGGATGGAACTTGAAAATATCATCCTGAGTGAGGTAACCCAGACACAAAAGAATACACATGGTATGTACTCACTAATAAGTGGCTATTAGCCCAAAATCTCACAATGCCTATGACATAACCTACAGACCATATTGAAAGTAGAAAGAAGGAAGACCAGGGGGGATGCTTCAGTCCTGCATTGAGGAGGGAACGGGATGATTGTGGGAGGTGAAAGGAGACAGGGACAAGGGAAGGAGAAAGAAGGAGACAGAAATAAGTGTGGCAGTATCAGAAACTGGAGGAGATGTGAGAGGAGTAGAGAAGGTCAGGAAGTTGAATAAAAATAGATAGCAGGGAGGAAGAGGAATTCAGGACATCCACTGGAGGGTCCCAGACACCAGAGAAATGCGAGGCTCCCAGGACCCAATGGGATTGACTTTGGCAGCAATGTACAGAGAAGGGAGAAACAGAACCTGTAGAGACCACCTCCAGTAGATAGGCACGGCCCCTGGTCGAGGGATGGGGCCACCCACCCATCTCAAAGTTTTTTAACCAGAAATGTTCCTATCCAAAGGAAGAAGAGGGACAAAAAATATGGAAGAGAGACTGAAGGAAGGGCCAACCGAGAATGACCCCACCTGGGGATCCATCATGTCTGCAGACACCAAACCCAACACTGTTGTGGTCAAGAGGTACTCAGGGACAGGAACCAAGTGTGGCAGTTCCTTAGTCTGGCCAGCAACTGACCAATGCAGATGTAGATGCTTGGAGCCATCCATCAGACAGAACTCAGAGAACCTGGTGGAGGTACTGGCAGAAGGACTGGAATAGCGGAGGGGGATTGCAACCCCATTAGAAGAACAACATAGGCTGGCCTGACTACCCAGTTCTCCCAAAGTCTAGACCCCCCAACCAAGGGGTGTGCCTGGAGGGATCCATGGCTCCAGATACATATGTAGCAGAGGATGGCCTTGCCTGGCAGCAATGGGAGGGGAAGCCCTTGGTCCTGGGGAGGTTGGATGCCCCAGAGTAGAATGATGCTACAGTTGTGGGGCACAAGAGTGTGGGTGGGTGCGGCAGCAAAGGGGAGGGAGGAAGGCAGATATGGGATGGGGGGCGGTTGGTGAAGGGGTAACCAGGAAGTGGGATATTGTTTGAGATTTAAACAAATGGAATGATTAATAAAAAAGGGTGAGCACATATTATTCACATAATATTAAAAACATCTCCGCTTAATAAAAGCAATATATAAAATACATATATTAGTTCTAGATTGTGAACTAATTAAAGGACAGCTGGCAAGGTGACTTGGTGGTCACTCACTGTTCTTGAGGACCCAGGTTTGATTCTCAGTACTCACAAGGTGGTTCACAGCCATGAGATACTCCAGTTTCAGGGGTTCAATGTCCACTTCTGGCCTCCACAGGTAGTATATGGCACACAGACATATGTGCAGCCAAAATGCCTGTACCATAAAATGGAAATAAAGCCTTTACTTAAATGTAGAAAAAGAGAATTTTAAGCAATAAATTTAAAAAAAGACCCACAAAGGGAACTCTCAGAAGCTAGAGAAAACCAAAAGGAAAGATCAGATGGTGACAGAAAGTGAATCCCCTGCACACACACACACACACACAGCCACATACACACACATGGACACATGTCTCACATGAACACATTAACAAATACACACATGCATCCATACACTCACACATACACGCTTATACTCACACACACACACACATGACACACAGAGAAGGAAGCTTAGCTAAGTTGTGGGCATAAGCTTTAAAAGATATCAACTGCAAACTATGTCTTAACTCATACTAACTGAGAGAACCAGTAATTAGCTTATAGGAATTTGGCATACCATGAATAGATACAACTCTTACTAAAAATTAAGTCACCTGCACACATAATTAACCAATTACATTAATATCAAAGGTATTAGGTACAGAAGATGAATCATTTATTCACATTTCCTACCCAAGATAACCACCTGTGCTCTTGTATTACTTTCGCCATTGTTCCTTTGCAGTAGACTTTTGGAAAACAACCTCTGACCCTATCCATACATGGGACATCAGATTAGTGGGACAGAGAGGAGAGACAAACACCTCTGGAAGATCTCCCAGAGAATATGCAGTTCTGTTACCACACAGAGGCCATGGAGCAGCCGGCACTTTATTAAATATTAAATGGCCCCTGGGGGCGCCTCTGTCCCAGCCTGCACTCACGGCTATTCCACCATCTGTTGTGCCTTGTTGGTTTTCAGCCTTTCTATCAAAACACGTCCCCTGGCCAGTCCAGAGTGCACACAGGATCCTATGACCAACCTGGTGCCAATCCTAACCCCACCCAACACCTGCCCCATTACTGCCACAAAAACTAGCCCCACAGTGCTCCCTGGGCCGTGCTTCTCAGATATCCTGTGCTTGTAGAATCGCATGGCTGTGGGTTTGCACAAAGAAGCCAATGATAAAAGTAGTTTAATAATATGTGTGAAGAAGTAAGTTACCTAAAATGCTAATTTCAAATTGGCACGATGTGATAACAGGTTCGTTTTGCCATCCCACCCCAACCTATCTACCACGCTTTCTAAACACCTCATACCCTTCCATTTTTTTTCCTTTTCAGAAACACTCTTTATTTAATTACCTCTCTATAGAAATACAATTGGCAAGACACACTGGAGAAATGGTTGATAGATTGGTGCTAGATTGATATATGGCTATTTGCCTGACTTAGATATATGTTTTTACTCACTTTATCTCAATAGACTCTGAGCTCTCAGAAAAAGTTCATAGAGAAGAGGAGGAGGAGGAAGAGGAGTATGAGGAGGAGTATGAGGAGAAGGAGGAGGAAGAGGAAGAAGAGGAGGAAGAGGAGGAGGAGGAGGAGGAAGAGACTTAAAACCCCCAGACCCAGTAGTTTACGCACAGATATATAGTACTTCGTAAGGTATTCCATCTTATTTATGAGACAGAGTTTCTTGAGGAACCTGGAGCTGAGCGATGGTCAGGGAAACTGGTCAGCCCGCCCCGTCTGCTTCCCAGTGCTAAAATTACAGAGTTGTGCGCTTTACTGGCTTCTACATGAGTACTGAGGACAGCTTCATGTCTCCATACGTCCACAAGACCAGCTATCTTCTCAGCTCCCAGGGCTTGGCAATTTTATCTTTAACAAAAACAAACAAATAAATAAATAAATATTTATCTTAACTGAAATCAGACCTCAAGAAATGACAGGTGAGCTAGGCATCCAGAAGAAAGAAAAACAAGACCGTCAAAGGAAGAGAAAAGAAGATTGATAGAGCTATGTGGGGTAATATTTTCTAATGTCAAATTTAATTATTTTAAAATTTAGCTGAAGTCAATTTGCAAATTAACAGATCGCCTGCTACCTGGTACACGTTTCCTTGTGATACAGCACCACCAAGTATTCCACGTATGACGCCCACTCTAAAGCATGTGTGAGATCTCCAGAGGTGACAGCTGTGCCAAACTGTGCTTTTGAAAGCATGGTTTTGTCCAGCCACGTTTAAGATGTTGCAAGAAGAGCTGGTGTTTCTCTCTCTCCAGGACAAAGACAGGGCTATCCACTGCAGTTCTGATTTCTAAGACTGACTCCAGAATGTCCTGGAGCCCATTCAAAATTAAAAGGGAGATGGCTCAGTGAGCAAGAACACTTTGCAAGTATGAGGACCCAAGTTCAAATCTCTAGCATCAACATAAGAAGCTGGGCATAGATGTCTGTGTCTTTAACCCCAGCCTTAGGGGAGGGATACAGGTGAGTCCTGGAAGCTCACTGGCCATCCAGGCCAGCTGGAACAGCAAGCTTCCAGTTTAGTGGGAGACACTCTCCTCCCAGTAAGGCAAAGAACACTGGAGAAAAACACCCAATATTTTACATACAACATGCTCACATACATACAACACATACCACACAACAAAAAAATACATCAAAATGAAAATTGAAAGAAAAATGTGGGAACTATATAAAATTTTCTCTTAAAAAAAATAAAAGTTATATTCATGGGTCAATAAGATGCCAATAAGATGGCAACAAGGAGCTTGCTGCCAAGTCTGATGACTTGAGTTCAATCCCCAGGACCCACATAATGTAAAGAGAATCAGCTCCTACAAGTTGTCCTCCACACGTCCACTATTTACACTCTGGCCCATGTTTGAAAATGCAAAGTACATAAATAAACTCAGTTAAATTTTGTAATGAAAAACCTGTTTAAAAAAAACTTTAAAAGAAACATTGAATTCTCTGGTTTTTCAAAATGTCATTCCATCAGCTTTAGACAATTTCCCACCTAGCTCTTTTACAAGAATTTCCTCCATCCTCCCTCACTTCCTGCCTTACCACTGGAGATATATGATATACAAATGGCTGTGTGTGTCTGCACAGCCAGAAACTCTCCTGTGAGAGAATGGAGGAGCTCTCATGCACGCACAAGAGCATTGTGCTAAATATGTACTACCTCCTGATGTATCATTTCATTTATAAGAAGAATCTGGGATGAAGAAACCAGACGACCGAGCAGTTTCTGCCTGGGAGTGAAGATGAGTTGGAACCATCTGCAAATGGGCATAAGAGAAACTGTGGGGTTGTAGTTATGACCTAACCTGGAAAATGGTAGTGCTTACTGTCTCCTGGGTGTAACAGAATACCAACCATTGGGTCATTTATGAATCAGTAAAGTTAGTTAAAGTTGTTCAAGTCTCGGTCCAAGACTGGGCAACCACCTGCTGAGCCTCATCCTATGCTGTAACCTGGTGGAGGTGCAGAAGGAGAAGCTGTGGACCGTGAGATAGAAGACTCGGGTCAGCCCAATCTGGAGCAAGTTCTTCTCACAAGAGTGGATGCAGTACAGTGGGAGATGTGCTAAGCCTTGATACCACCCAACTAACTCTTAAAGGACCTTTCTACCTTCCAATATACCACCACAGTGGTAACCAGGTTTCAACATGAGCTTCGGAGGGTCCAAATCATGTTCAAGCCACAACAGTACTTAGAGAGCTGCCAAATCAAACATCCCAATATCATTCCAAATGACTAGTACTGTCACAGAGAAGAAAAGCCAAAGGGCGAGTCCTGGAGGCCTAGGAGTTTGATCTTTGACAAACTCTGACACTGCCCTCCACAGCAGCAAGGCTGGACAACGAGAACAGTCCAAACAGTCCCTGAATTCTTTCCAAAGATTTGCTTTGTGTAGTGATTTTAAAAAAAGAAGTCATTCTGAAATTATTTTAGATACATTATACAACTGAGCAACAGATCGCTTGTTATTGTGGAGATTCAGGGGTCTTACTGATAAAACACATATACCTATACCTGTACCTATACCTATACCTATACCTATACCTATACCTATACCTATACTATACTATACGTATACATATACTATTCATATACACATACACATACACTATACACTATACACTATACATATACACATACACATACACATACACATACATATATGCAAGAGAAGGCACAAAGAAGGAAAAACCTGTATTGGGGTAAGTAGAAGAAAAATATTGGGGCTGTGCATACATTTCAGTGCTAGAACACCTACCTGTCTCACCGGTCTCAGGTTCCATTCCTCGCCATGCAGAAATTAAAAGGAAACAGAACAGAAAGAAAAGAGGAGGGGAGGAAGACATCATTGCTTTGAACTTCTAATTTGCAGAGTGTGCACACGTCATACAAATGTAGACTTCCTGTTTAGGGGGAGGATTCACCTTTCAGCCATAAGAACACGGAAGCCAGTGAGTAGGGGCTTCATTAAATTTGAGCACTAAAATACTTAAGTATAATCGTAAATTATCAATCATTGGAAAGCAGGTTTTTTTTCATGAGTCTGTACCAGTAAAAATGTGTACGTAACTGTTGGAAAGGAGAGGGCTTCTTTTCAAAGTAACTTCCAAGACTGCAGTGGTAAATGAGGAGCGAGCCTCCACGGGTTCTAATAACTGTCAGTCACAGGCACTGACCAGGGCTGAGATCCAATGGGCAAGAACTGCCTGTAAGTAATGCGTGGAGAAAGAGATGAGGAGGAGGAGGAGGAGCAGATGTTTGCCTGCACCTCAAAGAGTGTGCCCTGGTATGCTTTTCGGTTATAAGGAGAGACAGAACAAACAGTGGAGTCTTCAGATCAATGATCAAAATCAGCATCATAAATTTTGATTTTCCACTCAGCACAGAAAGTGTTAGCCGCTCAGAAGCTTGGATGTCACCATTCTGTCCTGACAACGAAAATTTTCAAGAGAAGTTATCAAATCCATGGGGGGACCCAGGCTCAGAGGACCCACACATGTTTATGAGTCTCACCACCTAGTGCTTTCCCAGGTTCTCACACTGAGTATAGAGGACACAAATCTCTGTGTATTTAGTAGAATGAGGGAAAAAATATGAAACCTGCCAGAGAATTCTAATTTTAATGTTCTTTGTCCTCAGGAAAACACATTGCATCAGAGCCTGCCTGACTAGAGGGATAACCAGATGTAATGCTTCCAAACATTCCCAAACATCTTGTCTTTTCTATGGGATACCTAAGGAGTTGGAAGTCCCACAATCCAGGGACTCGGGCTGGCTGCTCCTGATTTCTCTGCATGAAGCTGCCTCAACAGAAACCATCTAAATGGGAAGAAGTCTGGAAAACAATTACAAGAGAACAAAAGATAGAGTCCAAGGACTGTCAGGTAACACAAAAGATGTAGGGATCTGGGTGTGGCGGCACACCCCTTTACCCCAGCTCTTGGGAGGCAGAGGCAGACAGCTATGAGTTCAAAGCCAGCCTGGTCTAGAAGGCAAGTTCTAGGCCAGCCAGGATTACAATGTCTCAAATGCACAGGGGGACGCAAAAACAGCAGAAGAAATTTTCCTTCAAAGATGAAGACAAAAGTACTTCTCATGCAAACAAACCTAAGGGTACATGTCAGCTGTACATCTGCCGTGAAAGAACTATTATTGTCCCTTGAAATAAAGTTATATAGGTCAGAGGCTGAGATCCACATAAGGAAAAGGCATTAAGAAAAATTAGTGACCTTAGAATTTAAATAGTTTCCCTTAAGAGTTTTAATGTTTTTATTTAAGTTTATTGTACATGTATATATTGTTTGTGTCAGTGTGTGTGTTTCTGCATGTATATTTAACTGCACAAGTGTGTGCATGCAGGCATGTGGAGGCCAGGTTTATTCCCTGATCACTCTCCACCTTGTATTTTTGAAACAAGGTCTCTCCTGAGCCTAGAGATTACCGGCTGGTTAGGCTGGCTGGCCTTAGGTTTTGGGAATCCAGCTAGCCCTGCCCCACCCCCACCAGAGTTACAGAGTGCCCCAGAAGGCTCAGGTTTTACCTGAGTGCTGAATAGCTCAGGTTCCCATGCTTGCACCGTGAGCACTTTTCTAACTGAGCTATTTAGAGCTTCCCGTTCCCTCATTTTTATTAACATATTAATTATTAAAATAATGGTTTTGTTATGGCCGATATGTATAGGCATATGTGTTAATGAATCCCAACTCTGAGTCACAGGATGTCAGGAGCTAATTAGGATCATTTTATTATAATGGATTTTTACCACTTGTGAAGCAGGTCCTTTGGGCCTGTTGGCCAGCCAGCCTTAAAATTCCAGGTCCAGTGAGAGACCCAACCAGAAAAGCCATGAAGGAGCCTCATAGAAGATCCCTGAGGCCAACCTCTGGCCTCCACGTAGCCACACACGAGCAATCACTCCTACATGCACACAAAGATTCATTAATAATTAAAGGGCTGGAGAGATGGCTCAGAGCTTAAGAGCACTAACTGCTCTTCCAGAGGTCGTGAGTTCAAATCCCAGCAGCCATGTGTTAGCACACAACCATCTGTAATGGGATCTGACATTCTCTTCGGGTGTGTCCGAAGACAGTTACAGTGTACTTATATACAATAATAAATACATCTTTTAAAAAATAATAATTAGTTAAAAATCAACGCAGAAAGGAAGGAAAGTTATAGAAATAGAAAAATGTAACAAATAACAAATAGAGAACCAAACAAGTATAAGATATAATCCAGTTTTATCAATTATCCCTCTGAATACCAATAGTCTCTTAGTTAGGGTTTTTATTATTGTGATAATAGAAAATAATAGTTTCTATTATTGTGCATGGCAAAACCAACCTGAGGAGGGAAGGTTTTATTTTATTGCATACTTCCAGGTAAAAGCCCTGGAAAGAAAGGGCAGGGCAGCAGCTCAAGCAGAGCAGGGACTGAGGCGGAGGCCATGGAGGAAGCATGCTCGTGCTCACCTGCTTGCTCCCCGTGGTGTGGCCTGCTCACCTTGCTTTCCCATAGGCCTCAGGACCATCTTCCCAGGGGTGGCGCCTTCCACAATAGGCTGAGCCTTTCCCGATCGATCGTGAATGCAAAAATAAATAAATAAATAAATAAATAAATAAATAAATAAATAAATAAATAAATAAATAAAATACCCTTCAGCCTTGCCTGCAGGCAATCTGATGAAGACATTGTCTTCGTTGAGGTGCCTCCACCCAGATAACTCTAACTTGAAAAAAATAATAACTAAGAGACACGTGTATGCGTACAAAAATGTGTATATATTTGTCTAACAATCTGTAACATGTATGCACCTGACAATGGTGTCAACATTTGTGATATAAAATCTGATAAGACTAGAAGGGAAAAATCAATAAATCCTCCGTTCTAACATTTCCTTACCTGAGGTTGACAAGCACAGGGAGCAAACTCAGTAAAGACACTTACAGAATGACTCAGTGCCATCACCAACCGAAGGCAAGTGTCTTCTAGAACCCTCTTCATTCAAGAGCAGCAACACACACATACTCTTCTCCTATGAAACATTTACCAAGTTCAGCCTCTATGGGACCATAAAGGACACTCCAGCCAAAGCCAAAGCCTAGAAACCCTGCAACGCCTGCTCTCAGACCACAGTAAACCTCAAGCTAAAAGTCAATAGCAGAAACACAGCCAGAAGGCCTCTAAATACTTGGAGAGGAAATAGGAAAATCTTACATAGCATCTGGGGCAAAGAAGAAATCTCAAGAGTTCCCACTAAGTCCGAGCAAGCAGAAGCCGTGTGTGCTGGTACACACCTGCCATCCTGGCTCGTAGGAGGAAGAAGCGGGCTTCGGAGTCTAGCCTGGGCTGCGAGGCAAGCTGAAGGCCAGCCTGATCTATACAGGGGGAATCTGCCTCAAAACAGCCAGGGTTAGCCGTGTAGCTCAGTGGTAGCGTACTTGCCTGGGGCGCAAAGCCCTGGGTCTGGCCTGCAACACTTTCAGAGGGAGGAGCAGAGCAAGGAGGAAACCGGGAGAGAACTCAAGTAAGCAAAGTAAAAGAAACACTGAAAACCAGAGGCAGTCAAGGAAGCCGGAGAGAAGCGGCTGGCAGAGAAAATCAACACAACTAAAAGCTGGAGTTTTTAATGAGCCACATTCATTTTGCTTAAACCTATTCTTTTAAAATTGGCATAAAATTGTATATACTTATGGATAAGGCATGCTACGATGAAATATGTATCTACTATATAATGGCTAAATTAAATCCATTAGCATACACTTTGCCTCCTGTACTTTTTGTGGTAAAAGCACATGAAATCCATCCTCTTAGCCGTCTTCAAGTACAAAATTCCCTGTTTTTAACCACAGTCACCATGTTGCACTGTAGAGAGCTCGAACTTAGGCTTTCTGTCTAAACAGAATTTTATAGGTTCTCACCGAAAGCTCCCAGGTTCTTCCTCACCATATAAAATCTGGTTAAATCAATAAGCCCTTAACAAAGCTAACTTAGACAAACCAAAGGGAATGTGACCAGATGTGGCGACTCACACCTTTAATCCAAGCACTTGGGGGGCAGAAGCAGGTAGATCTCTGTGAGTTCAAGGTCTGTCTGGTCTACGTAGTAAGTTCTAGGCCAGGCTATATAGTGAAACCCCTTTTAAAAGGAGGAGGGTGAAGATTACTTATAAATGAAAGAGAGAACGTAAAAACAAAGCTAATGGACTTTAAAAGGGAAAGAAATATTAAAAATGCATCTCTGCCAAAAGCTTTTCTAACACAAGTGAAACTGATCATCGTTCTGGAAGACACAACCCATCAAAACTCGCAGAAGAGGACACTGACAATGTGAGCAGACTTGTATCTATTCAAGAAAATGAATTGATGCTAAGTTACTTTCTCACCCTGAGGAAGAAATGCTCCCATTTCTCTTGTCTTTTTCAGAAGATATTCAGGCCAATATGAACCCAGTGTATTCGGATCAGCGTGGCGTTGGTACCATAGAAAAATAAAACAACTGCAGACCTGCTGGTGTGGTCAGCATAAATTTAAGTCCCTAGCACCTATGTCTGTATGTGTCTACAACATGAGCATCACTAGGAGGATGGAGACTGGCCTTGAGAACTCTCTGCTGGGCTAGCCCTGTGAGAGTAGCAAGTTTCTTCTTCCTCAAGAGACCTTGTCTTGAGCCAATGAGACAAAGAACAGTAGAGGAAGACACCCCCCCCCAACACCCTCTTCTCACTTCTGCAAGCACACAGACAGGTGTACACACACACACATACACACACACACACACCCTTGTACATGGACCAAATGCACATGTACTATACACATGCACCACATATATACACAAAGAATATTGATGCAAAAATGCTAAAAATGTATTGGTAAACCAAATTCATTCACGTAAAAGGACTGGTTGATCTGAGTGTCTGAAAAGTAATGGAGGTACCATATCAAAAAATAAGGGAGAAAAGGTCACATGACCCATTCTAAAATTGAGGTGTATTTTTAGAGAACACTAGATTAACTACTGCACTTTCTACCGAGGTCAGTTAGACCTCTTCCTCTTCCTCTGGTCTCTTCCTCTGTCCTGTGGGTTCCCTGGAATCTTCCCTGGCTGTCATCCTCAGACTACAGTGTGCTCTGACAGGCTTTGTGCTTGTATTTTCTTCTTGAACCTTAGGTCAAAATTCTGTCAACCACGGCTTTCTGTCTTTTCAAACATTTAGAACATGTCTGTACATTTCCCCCTTGTGGTGTCAATTCTTTCAAGAACCGCATTCATTGCATTTTAATTAATGATTTCACAATCATTTTGTTCACAGCAAAACTGAACAATTCAGGGTTCCTATGTCCACTGCTGAGTCCATACCACTGAGTTACATCTGAGCTTCTCGTCTCTTCTGTTGGATGCTCTCTTGATCTCTCTTTCAGGGTGTTCATTCTGCCTCCCAGGATTTTCCTCTTCTGAATTTCTCCTATTCTTCTTTTTGGTTCTAAATCTAAGACAAGAATATCTTTCATAATAAAAAGATGGAAGAAAAGAATCAGATCATATAAGTTAAAATAGTGTTTTAGTACAAGCAAACCTAACATTGTGTAAGATCATAATGAGACATATGAATTGCTATTAAAATAAATACATAAATAAAAGAGAAAAATTGATTGAATGGAGAAGTGCACACCTCAAATCACAGAACTGGGGAGCAGGAGTGAATGGTCAGATTATAAGGATTGTAAATTCAAGGCCAGCAAGTTTAAATCCAGTCTCAGGAAGAAGAGATTAAGAAGTACACATATTAAATTGTTTGTATTATAAGTGTCCAATAAAAAATTAGAATACAACCTACAAATTAAAATAAAACCTATTTTTAAATAGATGAAGAACTTAAATGGGCCTTATATAAAACAGCATCTAATGGTCAACAACAATATGAAAAGATATTGTATAATCTTATAGTTAAGAAAATGCTGGTTAGAATCATGATGAAATAACACAATATACATAAAAATTTAGCTAAGTATAACATAGTAATATCATGGCCTGATAGTTCTAAGAACCCTTCAGACAGTTCATATCCATGTGGTAGAGTTTAAATTAGCATAACCACATTGGAAGACTGTTTAGCAGAATCTACTGATTCTATGTGTATGGCTACCCGGCCTCTTCCACATAAACATCTATAGCAAATATGTTCCCAAATATGCTTAGCACCAGAAATCATAATAGCCCTGGGCAGGAAACTCCCTAAATGCCCATAAAGAGCAAAATGGATATATACTGTGGAAAACACACAGTGAGCACTGTGGGGAAAAAGGAGGGCACACAACCACAAAAGCTCACAGAACACAACCACAGAAGCTCACAACAAAACCTCACTGAGGGTGTCCAGGATGTGTGGCTCCATTTATGGAGAATAGAAAATTGTCCAATTGAATCTTGGCTGGGATTGAACAGCTGGGGGAGGGCATGTTCATAATGTGTGAAAGTCACTTTTAAAAGAGAAAGGAAACTCTTGATTGATTGAAGTTGTGTGGTTCTACCAAAAAATTAGAGGACAGAAAACACCCAAACTGGTTTTCTACACTGGCATTACACCGACACCAAAGTCAGAGAAAAAAATAAAATTATAAGCTAATATCTCTGATCAGCATAATTTTTAAACGCTCAAGCTAGACAGTGGTGGTCCACTCCATTAATCCCAGCATGCAGAAGGCAGAGGCAGGCAGATCTTCATGAGTCGGGGCCTGCCTGGTCTACAGAGCTAGTTTAAGGATAGCTAAGGTTACACAAAGAGAGCCTGTCTTGGGGGGGGGGGGGGGGAGAGGAAGAAAATCCTTAACAAAATACTGTCAAACCAATTTAAGGTACATTAAGGTGATCCTTCACCATGATCAAGAGAAATTTATCCTTGGGCTCAAGAATGGTTAAACATATACAAATCAATAAATGTGATATACTATACCAATAGAAACCACATGATCACCTAAATAAATATAGATCTAGGCAGTAGAAAAAATTTAAACCCTTTCATGATAAAAAAATTTTTCTTAAAAAAAATTACATAATAGAAAGAATGCATCTTATGAGCCACCCAGTACCCCCAGAGCTCTCAGGGACTAAACCACCAACCAAGGAGTACACATGAAGGGACCCATGGCTCCAGCTGCATATGTAGCAGAGGATGGCCTTGTTGAACATCAAAAGGAGAGGAGGCCCTTGGTCCTGAGAAGGCGCCATGCCCCAGTGTAAGGGAATGCCAGGGCAGGGAAGCAGAGTGGGTGGGTTGGTGAGCCGGGGGAAAGGGGATGAATTAGGGGGTTTTCAGAGGGGAAACCTGGAAAGGAGATAATATTTGAAATGTAAATAAAGAAAATATCTAATTAAAAAAAAAACAAAAAACCCAAGGTTTTATTTAATAAAACTGATTTTTCACAGGAAGGAAGGAAGGAAGGAAGGAAGGAAGGAAGGAAGGAAGGAAGGAAGGAAGGAAGGAAGGAAGGAAGGAAGGAAGGAAGAGTGCACTGAACTATTAAAGAAAAGCCACATCTGATAAGCTCATAGCTAACATAATACTTGAGGTGTTAAGGTGAAAGGCTGCGGTACCTGTAACATAAAAAAGAAAGACAAAAATGTTAGTCTCAGCTATCAGTTCAGCACTGTGCTGGAAATCTTATCTAGAATGATCAGTCAAGGGAAAGAAATTAAAAATATCCAGTTTGCAAAGAAGAGGTCTAATTGTTTGCAGATGGCATAATCATATATATATATATATATATATATATATATATATACATACATATACCCTTAAAGATTCCACCAAAAACTGAAAAAATTACAATAGTTACATGCTATAAAAATTAATTTAAGAAATCAATAGTTTGTATACACCTAGCAAACTATTCAAAAGAGAAATCAAGAAAGTAACCCAATGCACAATAGGAACAAAATTAACCAAAGAGGTAAAAGATCTATAGATTAAAACCCATAACACATTGATTAAAAAGAAATTGAAAAAGATACACATAAAAGGAAAATATTTTATGTTCATAAACTGTCTGAAGAAGCACTGTCAACCTGCCCACGCTATCTATGCTGGATAGTTTTGTATCAACCTGACACAGCTAGTTATCTGAGTGGAAGAAACCTCCATTAAGAAAGAGCCTCCAGCCAGGCAGTGGTAGCACACACCCTTAATCCCAGTATTCAGGAGGTGGAGGCATGACTACTGACAAGTCTATGGATAAAGAAATGACACAGGAGATAGGAGAGCAGAGCTGTGAACATGAATGAATCCAGAGGCCATTACAACAAGTGAAATAAGCCAGTGACCAGTCAAAAACTCCAGACAAAGTAAGTATCCCTTAAGGAAACAGACACAAACAAACAAAAATTTAACAATTTTTAAACAAAATTTTAGTGAGCCTAATCAAGGTACATCTTTTTAAAAAATAATTATTACTAAGTTGTGTTTATCTTAAAAAATAAAGTAGATTCAGTATGCAAATAAATAAACAAGATCTATCATATTAACAGACTGAAAAGTAGAGTGGAATCAATGATTGCTAGCACAAGTGCAGGAAAACTTGGCATATTTCCTATTCATACATGATTGTGAAGATGAACTCCCTCCAAACCAGAAAGAACAGAAACGTTTTTTCAATTTGATAAAGAAAATCCATTAAAAAAACAAAAACAAAAAAACAACTGGCTAATATTGTAACCTGTTTTCCCCTAAAACTGTGGAAAATAAAAATAATTTCTTTAATTTTTTAAAGATGGGGGGAATGTCTTCTCTTGCCATTTTCCATGGGAACTCCTAGTTAATGTGATAAAGCAAAATACAAGTCATGACATTTGGGAAAGGCCATCTAAACTGTAACTGACAATGCAGCCATTCATGTGGGAAACCTGGTGGAGTCTTCAAAACTGCCACAACTGCACATAAATTGAACAAGGCCATAGAGTGTAGTGTCAACCACAAAAAACTACTGTGTCTCTGTATGCTTAGAGCAAACAGAGTGTAATGTCAACCACAAAAAACTACTGTGTCTTTGTATGCTTAGAGCAAACAGCTATGTATGGGAAAGTTTTAAATATATCACACACTTTTTTTTCCTGTTTTTATCCAGTTGTTTTTTTTTTCTTTTTTTATTCGATATATTCTTTGTTTACATTTCAAATGATTTCCCCTTTCCTGGATCCCCCCTCCTCAAAAGTCCCATAAGCCCTCTTCCCTCCCCCTGTTCCCCAATCTACCCCTTCCAACTTCCCTGTCCTGGTATTCCCCAACACTACTGCACTGAGGTTTTCCAGGACCAGGGGCCACTCCTTCCTTCTTCTCTGGCATCATTAGATATGTGACTTATGTCTTGGGTATTCCAAGCTACTAAGCTAATATCTGCTTATTGGTGAGTGCATACCATGAGTGTTCTTTTGTGACTGGGTGACCTCACTCAGCATGATATTTTCCAGTTCCATCCATTTGTCTAAGAATTTCATCAATTTATTGAGGGACGTCTGGGTTCTTTCCAGCTTCTGGCTATTATAAATAGGGCTGCTATGAACATAGTGGAGCATGCATCCTTATTACATGCTAGGGAATCCTCTGGGCATATACCCAAAGGAAGAAGACAAATTATCACTATTTGTAGATGAGATGATAGTATACTTAAGTGACCCAAAAAACTCCACCAAAGAACTCCTACAGTTGATAAACAACTTTAGCAAAGTGGTTGGATATAAAATTAACTCAAGCAAATCAGTAGCCTTCCTATACTCAAAGGATAAACAGGCTGAGAAAGAAATTAGGGAAACAAGACCCTTCACAATAGCCACAAAAAAAAAAAAAAGGCTTATATCCAAGATACACAAAGAACTCAAGAAGGTAGACTCCAGAGAGCCAAATAACCCCATTAAAAATGGGGTACAGAGCTAAACAAAGAATTTTCTCCTGAGGAATATCAAATGGCTGAGAAGCACCTAAAGAAATGTTCAACATCCTTAGTCATCAGGGAAATGCAAATCAAACAACCCTGAGATTTCACCGCACACCAGTCAGAATGGCTAAGATCAAAAACTCAGGAGAAAACAGGTGTTGGCGAGGATGTGGAGAAAGAGAAACACTCCTCCACTGCTGGTGGGATTGCAAGCTGATACAACCACTCTGGAAATCAGTCTGGTGGTTCCTCAGAAAACTGGGCATGACACTTCCAGAGGACCCTGCTATACCTCTTCTGGGCATATATCATACACTTATAGTGTTAGAAAAAAATGATATGGGAACCCATTTAACAAAATAATGATAATGAGTTCGTGGAAAGTCTTCTTTCATTTTTTTTTCAGTTAAATTATATTTTAACCATTTGATCGTGTCTCGGCATATAGCTCAGTGGTAGTACACATGCTTAGCATGTACACAATTCTTGGTTAAATAACAGCGTCACCAAAAACATTAGCATAGACAGCGCATGGGAAGTTTTCAAGAGCTCTGGGTGCTGTGGGTGTAACTCGGAGGTTGAGTACCTGCCTAACCTGAGTTCCAGATACAGCACTGTGAAAAGACGAAGCTGTACATAACAGTCCAGCCACATTCACTCAGTGGTATTCTGATGGCAACCGCCAGCCTGGTGTGGCCGCACACACCTCTAATCTCAGCACTCTGGAAGCAGAGGAAGGTGGGTCTTTGAGAGTTCAAGGGCTGTTGTTCTACATAGTGAGTTCCAGACAAGGTAGGGACTTACTGTAGTAAGAAACACAGAAGTATAAGAACGTGTTTTTATTTTAATCCCAGCTGTGGGACATGGGGCTGCTTCAGATTGTCCACAGCAGCTGACTGTGGTTTGCCTGGTGCTCTAGCAGGGGTGTGATTTATGTGATTTATTGTCCACAGCAGGTGACTGCGATTTGCCTGGTGCTCTAGCAGGGGTGTGATTTATGTGATTTATTGTCCACAGCAGATGACTGTGATTTGCTTGGTGCTCTAGCAGGGTGTGATTTATGCCAGTAGCAGATAGTCTTTACAAATGTATGACATTTGGAATTTTGGAGACTTTTTTTTAGAGGATATATAAATGCTAGAGCCCTGATGGGTAGCTGGTTGGCCAGCTGGTGGTTGGATGCTGTTGGTTGCTGTTTGTCAAGTACAAGTGTACAAACTAACAAGAAAAGGAAATTAGATATCCTGACAGTAAGGACAAAACTTCACTCAAGGAACTTGACACCCTTGATCAGCAGAAAGTAGTCTAGTGATATTGTTGCCCCTTTTCTATCCCTGACTTTATTCAGGGGTTTCTTTCTTTATCTCTCTCCCCTTTAGCCTTCCTTCTCTCCTAGCTAGTGTTAGGGGGTTGGTTGAAAGGAAGAAGAAGGGTGGAAAGGGTGGAAAGAAAAAAAAACCCACAAAGTAGCCAAAAAGTGGCTAAAACTTACTCAAAGTAGTAGCAGTAATAGTAGTAGTAGTAATTATTCCCTAAATTAGCTTATTAATTTAATGCAGCCTCATAAAAAGTCAAGACTGATTTATCTTGTTTATTTTAGAAGTGTATATATAGAAGAAACACAGCGTCCTAAAACAGCCCAAACAATTAAAAAAAAAAAAACTAGCAGTCACTCCTTGAGTTCAAGAAGTACTGGAAAACTAAAATGATCAAGGAATCATGATACTAATATAGAAAGAGACACTCAGGTCCACGACGCTGACCCAAGACTGTAGGGCTCAGGGTCGCTCAGGGTGGAGAACGCAGTGCAGGAAGGAAAGAGTCCAGAATAGGCTCACAGCTAGATAGTAAATTCAGTTTCAATGAAAGTTACGGAAATTACAGGGGAAAAAGTTGTCTCATCTGAAATCATGGAAAAATCACATTGGAAGATCACTATTTAAAAGATCTTGTCTATAAATGGGAATATGCGAAGGATGAGGAGGAGAAATTCACCACTACCACCTCAACACAGGTCAACAGGAAATTCTTTCAAAACCTATTCTGCACCAAAATGGAAAAAGGAAAAACCATAAAACTTCAGCAACCAGAAAGAAAAAAGAATCATACTGCTTTGGGGTGTGGTAAGGATTTCTTAGAACAGAGAGTCCACCATAAACCTTTCAGATGCAGATATTGAAATGTAAAAGTTCTGCTCCTGAGAATACCATAACAAGAGCAAAAAAGAAAAGACATGTTTGGGAGGAAAGATTTGCAAATTGCCTGGTGTTTTTAAGAGGGGAGAAGACTTGAAAAGGCACCTCATCAGAAATACATCAGCACATTTAATAATAAATGAGCGCATTTAAATATTCAGGATTGTCAATCATTAGGGAGAGGTAAATAAAACCACAGCAGGTCATACTATAGCATGCACAGTGGCTTAACTAGCAATATCAGGTGCTGAAGAGAAACCGTACGTGCCAGGTGCCTCTGAGGGAATCGAGATCCACACAACAGCATGAGGAACAGCTTACTGGTTCCTTGGTGGAAATAAATATGCATTTACTAGAGGACCCACAATTTCATTTCTGGTTATTAATCCCAGATAGATAAAAACAAGTGCCTACCCAAGAATATATATACATATATATGTGTGTGTGTATGTGTATGCATATATATATATATATATATATATATACATACACATATACATATACACACAACACACATATATTCTCCTGGTTAGTTTTTTTGGTCAATTTGACACAGCTAGGGCAACCTAGGCAAGGGGATATCAATTGAGAAAATGTCCTCATCAGACTGGTCTGTGGGCAAGCCAATGGAGCTTTTTTTTTTAATGATTGATATGGGAGGGACCAAGACCATTGCGGGTGATGCTATCCCTGGACAGGTAGACCAGGGGTATATGTGAAAGCAGGCTGATCTAGCAGGCTAAGCAATGCTCCTTCATGGCCTCTGTATCGGTTCCTGTCTCTAGGTTCCTGCTTGAGTTCTTCACCTGACTTCCTGAGCGATAGGAGTATAAAGTGAAGTGAACCCTTTCCCCTCCTAGTTGCTTTTGTGAATGATGTTCTATCACAGCAGTAGAAATCTAACACGCGCCCCGGGCTTTTGTTTGTTACATGTAATCAATGTTTGTTCACAATGACCAGACATTGGATAGACATTTTCAAAATTCTCCGGGCTCCATGTAATATTACAGTACCACAAACTATGGCAGGTTTCTTTCTACCATGGAAAATAAATATATTTGCATTCTCCAAGGTTTCCCATGAGCTAACTAGAGCATTCAGCTCTTATCTATCACCACAGCTTTCTTCGTAATGTTCCAACACTGTGCACACAATTAATAGGTATCATCAGCAGTTAATGAGAAAAGAAAGCATATTTATGCCTGGACAACACAGAACTAATTGACAAATTCCACTGAAATTATATCTTGTATAATTCTTCTTCTGTAGTTACTAACCTGTGAGACACACACACACACACACACACACCACTGCATGGACTCTCTCCTCACCTCTAGCCTATTTGCTATTCTCTATCTGACACATAGTAGGTTGTCAATTAATAACATGATGAATAAGAGACTTGTTTTTTTTTTTGATGTCCATAAAGTTCCAATTATGCCAGCCATACCCATCTCCCTGCGTTCTGTCTCGTGGACTCTGTATTTTGATGGAGACAGTGCTCTTCGCTCTGGCTTCTGGAGACCATGGCTGAGTTACAAGACTGTTAAGAAAGCTCCTGGAAGTGGCTGTACTTCTTTCTTCATTCCTCTTGACCTGTGAGAGGTTTAAGAGTGAGGCTGCCCCCAGCCTTCCTGTAGGCTCAGACACCATGCCAGTACAAGCCCCAGGATCCAGTTCATTGACTAGCTGGGCCAAGCTGTAGGCGCCAACACACAGCTTGGTGTCTGCGGTGGGCCTTCGTGCAGTTCTGCAGTAGGCCTGGCTCTTCATGCAGTTTGGGCTCAATAATATTCAAAGGCCTGTGAGAAGAGGAAGCTGTCACTCCTGGGCAGCAGGACATTCCCCTGGTCCCACAACCATGTCAGCACTAATAAACACCGTCACTGCTGACGTCAGCCCTGATGCTTTCTGTGTAGTCTGGATTAGTCTCAAACTCACAAACCTCTTACATCAGCTCTCCTGAGAGCTGGGATTAAGGTGTGTACTGCTCTGATGTTCTTGAGGTGTTCCCAGCACCCTTCTGCATGAGCACACCTTCCATCCTTGGATGTGGGCATTTGGCTTCCGGAGGTGAGCACCTAGAAACCCGCACTACCGTGGAAGGCACTACTGGGTTGAGCCAAGCAGACTGCTGCTTCTTGGGAAAAATTACTATTTCTGTTTGTGGGTTTTTTGTTTTGTTTTTGTTTGTTGTTTGTTTCCTTTCCATTTAGGTCTAGGTAGACTCAACATGTAAACAAGCTGTTGATTTTCCTAATTCAGGCAATCCAGTCTTCTGGATAAGTACTCTAGTTTCTTCTTGGCCTTTGAGATGATATTAACTCGTGTGTGTGTCTGTGTACATGTCTATGGTGGGTCAGTCTGCGTGTGTCTGTTTGTGTGTATCTGTGTGTCTCTGTGTGTGTTTGTGTGTTCTGTGCATCTATGTGTGTGTTTGTGCCTGTGTGTCTTTGTGTGACTGTGCTTGTGTCTTTGTGTGTGTATGTCTCTGTGTGTGTCTGAATGTGTGTATCTGTACCTATGTGCCTATGTTATATATATGTGTATCTCTCTGTGTTGTGTGTTTATATCTGCACATGTGTATGTCTGTGTGTCTCTTTATGTGTCTGGATGTCTGTATTTGTATCTGTGTGCCTATGTGTGTGTCTCTGTATCTCTGTGTGTGTCTGAATATGTGTATTTGTGTCTGTGTGCTTATGTGTCTGTGTGTGTTTGAGTGTGTTTGTTTGTGTCTATATGTGTGTATGTCTGTGTATCTGTATATATCTGTGTGTCTTTATGTCTGCGTATGTATGCATGTGTGTGCACAAAAGCAAAGGACGGTGGGTAATCTGTATAAGACACATATTAGGGGGTTCTAATATATGTGGTTCTTGGGCTAGCTACATAAAATCTTAATACCAGAATGTTCTAGAATAATCCAAAATAGCTCACAGTTTTAGTACACATTATATTACAGGCAGTGTATTAAGTACTTCCCAAGGCTTTTCTCCCTTAATATTACATACCCATGTGAGGTCTGCTGACACAATCCCCAAGACACACAAGGATGAGCTGAGAATCTACAAAGGCGGAGCAACTATCCCCAAGTCACACCTCGTCTACAAGACTCTCTTCTGACCTCAGTAATCTGATACCAGAAGCAGGCTTTCTAATCCCTGCGTGTTGAGACTAGGGTTAGTCCTAGGGCTGACACTGTTAGATGAAGACTGGCAAATAATGACCCTGTGCTTCATATTGCTGACTACAGACAGGCCTCTGCTCTCCCTAAGGGCCGGCCGGCGTCTACACTCTGACTGTAGGCACTGGCTAATTGTTTCTAGAAGCAACTCATTTGTCTTTTTCTTTTTTTTTATTCGATATTTTTTTATTTACATTTCAAATGATTTCCCCTTTTCTGGCCCCCCTACTCCCCGAAAGTCCCATAAGCCCTCTTCCCTCCCCCTGTTCTTCCACCCACCCCTTCCCACTTCCCTGTTCTGGTTTTGCCTTATACTGCTACACTGAGCCTTTCCAGAACAAGGGACACTTCTCCATTCTTCTTGTACCTCATTTGATGTGTGGATTATGTTGTGGGTATTCCAATTTTCTAGGCTAATATCCACTTATTAGTGAGTGCATACCATGATTAATCTTTTGAGACTGGGTTACCTCAGTTAGTATGATGTTCTCTAGCTCCATCCATTTGTCTAAGAATTTCATGAATTCATTGTTTCTAATGACTGAATAGTACTCCATTGTGCATATATACCACATCTTTTGCATCCATTTTTCCGTTGAGGGACAGCTGGGTTCTGGTTTGTCTTTTTCAAACATCCTCTCATCTTGACCCATGTGAATTAAAGGAGGTTCCTATAGGGTGAGAAAGTCATTGGTGATTTTCTAGGAGCAACGCTGGTGGGGACAGAGCCTGCATCATATCTGAGGATACAAGACCCCGCCCCCTCATCACGGAAGAAGAGAGAAGGGATTAAATCAGCAATTACAACAAGGTGCTGTGAGAGGGAAACACAGAGGGGGCAGGGAGGGGGCACTGGGTGCCACGGGTACACTACACCTTAAGAGGACACTATGGGCCAGATAATGTGACATCAGGGTAGGAAGTCACAGAAAGAAGCACAGAATCAAACCCCAGGCTCAGTCCCAACCTCAAAAAGAGATAGAGTAAAACTCAGGATGCAAAAAAGTATACCTAGTGCACACACACACACACACACAGGCAGATATGTGCAGCTTAGTGTTCATATGGGTCCCCCAGAACTAGAGGGGAGCTGTTACCCCAGAACTAGAAGGGGGTTGTCCCCCCAGAACTAGAGGGGGCTATCATCCCAGAACTAGATGGGGCTGTCCCTCCAGAACTAGAGGGGGGCTGTCACCCCAGAACTAGAAGGGGGTTGTCCCCCCAGAACTAGAGGGGGCTATCATCCCAGAACTAGATGGGGCTGTCCCTCCAGAACTAGAGGGGGGCTATCACCCCAGAACTAGAAGGGGGTGTCCCCCAGAACTAGAGAGGGGCTATTACCCAGAACTAGAGGAAGCTATTACCCCAGAACTAGAGGGGGGCTGTCCCTACCGCTATTGCCTGTCTGAGGATCCCTCTCCCTCACTGGGCTGTCTCATCTGGCCTCAGTTGGAGAGGATGTACCTGGCCCTGCAGTGATTGGTGTGCCAGGGTGGGGGATACCCAGAGGTGGGCTATACTCTCTTAGAGAAGGGGAGGGAGGGAGAGATGGTGGGAGGGGAGGATGGGGGTGGGTGACTGGGTTGTAAAGTAAATAGATTTAATGGAACAACAAGAAAGAGAGAGAGAAAGAAGAAAGGAAGGGAGGAAGGGAAGGAGGAAGGAAGGAAAGAAGGAAGGAAGGAAGGAAGGAAGGAAGGAAGGAAGGAAGGAAGGAAGGAAAGAGAGAGAGAAAGAGAAAAACCAAAACAAAATGCCCTCGGGGTGTGGAAGAGGACACCACTGTCCCAAGACCATGGAAGCTCTCTGGACACCGGCAGAGGAATGCTGTGTGGACAGCCAGGATTCTGGTCTTTCTCTGACAGACAGGCTGAGCCGAAACATTTGCTCTTCTCATTGCAGATGTCAACCACACGGCTAGCTGGCTTACAGAAACATGAGTCCTTGCAACCACCCAGCTATTTATAAAAAAGGAGCCTCTTCACTTTTTTTTTTTTTAAAACATGGGCTCTGTTATCTTGCTGGGGAGGGAAGTTCATTTCCAAAGTCGATTTTGCTACAAAGTAAACATGCGCTTTGAAAAGCTGCCACGGGGTGACTAGGCAAATCCAGGAAATGCTGCAATAATTAAAACACTCAGCTCAGCTCAGCTCAGCTCAGCTCAGGGCCGTCCATGCTGCTCCAGCCTCACAACAGCAGACAGGACAAAGCCAGGTCCTAAGAGACTCTGGAAGGTCACTACAAATACTCAGAAAATTGCTTTGTAATGTCTCTTTGCAATGCGCTACAAGAAGTAGACATTAAGTGTATAATCTATCAGGAACTTATTTTGATGCAAAAAAGAGAACCCAGCATCTAACTCCTGTGGTGATTACTGGCCCAAGAAAATGAGCAAGCTGTGTACACCAGAGTGAGGGAACTTCTGATTACACATTGCCTTAAAAAAATAAACTCGATGTACCCAAAATTTACAGTGAAACTTGACACCATTCCACACAACACTCGACAATTCCTCCCTCCCCTTTGGCATAATGATCCCAAAGCTAAACCAAAGAACTTGGTGCTCGTCCTAGATCTCTTTGGATCATCTTCTTTGTTTTTTTTTTTCCCCTCATCATTTATAAATTAGAAGCAGCAATATTTGCTGCACAGGGATGCTGAGCGCTACACTGAGCAAATGTGCTTTCCACGGGCGCATGGGAGGGCAGTTTAGAGGTCAGCTTAGAGGACCGAGATCTCTGCAAGTAACAACTCTTAAAGTATACGGGCTGAGGGTGGAGCTGAGAACGGCATAGCTCAGTAGCAGAGTACTGGCCTCAGGTGCAGAAAGCCGTGGGTTCAAACCCCAGCATTTCAAAAGCAAGATCAAACTACTCAGTTTAGAGTGAGTGCTTAGGGGTTGGAAGCTTCCACACTCCCCCTCCGCCTTGTTTGAGACACCGTCTTTGTCGCACGCCACCGCACGCATCAATCTAGCTGTTCTGCAAACTTTCAGACATTCTCCTGTCTGCCTCCCATCTCACCTGAGAAGGGTTGCACATGTGGATTACTACACCCGGCTTTGTGAGTTTCTGGGGATTTGAACTCAAGTTTACACGTTTGCACAGCAAGTGCCTTTAGCCATTGAGCCATCTCCTCACACCCCAGAAGATAATGAATTATTGCTAGGTTGTGTTCTTTCAACCCAAAGGTTGCGATAAGGGTCCTGATTTGTATATAAAGCAAGGCTCCTTAAAAAAAAAAAAAAAAAAGAACAACAACAACATATAATGCTCTATAATCCCTGGCCATGATATTCTAAGTCCATTTGAGAAACTTGATGAGCGCTGTTCTGATAGAATAGAGTTTCTCATCACGTGGAACGTATAAAAAATAAGAGAGTAGAAGGCATGGTAGTCACTGAGCTGCAAACAGGAGAACAGCG
This sequence comes from Apodemus sylvaticus, assembly GCF_947179515.1. NCBI lineage: Eukaryota > Metazoa > Chordata > Mammalia > Rodentia > Muridae > Apodemus > Apodemus sylvaticus. Next base: position 62,562,542 of record NC_067485.1, read on the forward strand.
ATGCCCATCACAGCGCTCAGCACACATGGGTGCCGTGTCTGTACCTCTAGCTAGGCCAAGTGTTAGCAACCTGGGCCAGGGTTACACTTCTGATAACAGACTCCTGAGTTCCCTTTTTAAATTTACTGAGCAGAAACACTGAAGGAAAGAAAGAAGTATATGGTGTTGGACTTCAAACCCATAGCTTTTTATTTTCAAATATTATAATGTGGAATCGTATATCCACAAATGAAATACAAATAGAAACTCATTTCTTAGGTACCAACAAAGTATGTAAATATTTATTCCATTTTTAAAGCACAATAATAGCTTTAAAAGCTATTTGATATAAAAATTTAAATACATTATGGGTATGAATTAAATTAAAATTTAAATTTTGTATTACAAAATCTAGCAATGCTATCAAAGAATTGAAACAACCCTTCAGGTATTATAGTAAATTATACTCTTTATCAAGGCTAAAATGGGGAACCATTTTATGTCAGTAACAGAGTTTTATTTTCTTCAATACTGTCTAATAAGCCCTTTGAAATGTTCCTTTATTTAAAAAATGGTTCAAAATAGCTTAAAATGGCTACACTGCTCTTAATAGCTATTAAATTTCCTTCAATAAATGGGAGGCTGGGTAACCGGTTGGCTGCTCCTGGTCCTCACTGCCTTCTCGTCAGCTATGTGCTAGCTGTTCTTGTACCAAAGATCACCTGCGTGCTCACCAGTTTGTTCATTTGCTGCTTTTATAATGGCCCAGTACCCTGCCAGCGGAGTCTCACAAATCGAATCTTTTAATATCAGATTGTGTTTTCATATTTATCAGATGGTGGATATCAGATTGTCACATGAAATTAAATCCGTGTCATGAAAAGTGAAATGGTGGGCTTGACATTCTTTGTCTTTGTGGAATTAGATCTAACAGGGCCTCTATTGTTTTGTTTTTTGTTGTTGTTGTTGTTGTTGCTGTTGTTATTTTGTTTTTTCATGTTGCTAATAACTACTTTTTGTTTCCTGGAAAATTCCTTTCTGGCATTTTCTATGCACTGTTTCATTTAAATCTCAGATCTTCCGCATCTCACCAATGCGTCTAGAACTGCTGTGTAAACAGGCAGACTTAGGACAGAACTCTAGTTTCTATGTGCAGTAGCAGAGATGCAGATGAGGAGGCACAAGGCTACGCTCAGCCATCTCTTCCTGCTGCCATTTTCAAGATCAGCCTTTGCCTGATGAGAGCCACTAACATCTGAAAAATATATTTCCTGAAATTGGCTCCGAGTCATGAATATTAAGACACTGGAATCTCAAATAAGCCTGCGAGGACTCGCTGTTGGGGTTTATTGCCCTGCTTTTTTATTTGCTTTGTCTTGATTTGATTTACTTGGTTTTCTCTTTTTTGTTACAGTTTGTTTTTGAGACAAGGTTTACTACACACCCACGATGGCTTTGAATTATCTGTGTAGCTCAGGCTAACCTTAAGCTTCCTGCCTATGCCTTCTGCACATCAAAAACATAAGTGTGTATCACCACACTTATCTACTATTTTAATTTTATAAGAATTAAAATCAGGTTGTCTCGATGTACGTGTTTGATATTGCATTTGGGTTCAAAGGTCATGTGTTCTCTACGTGCCAGGCCCTGACTCAGACTCATGACTTTGATGCTTATAAAACTCTATGAGCTAACGTTTATTTTACAAAACCCATTTTGTAAACTGAGGCTCAGCAGTATCATGATGTCAGTTATCTTTCAAGTGCTGTAACAAATACCTAGACAAATCAAGTTATAAGAAAGAAAGACAAGTTTCAGCTCACGGTTTCAGAGGCTCCTCCATTGGTTTCTTGGCCCTGTTGCCTTTAGCTCCACAGCAAGGCCGCACATCACAGCAAGGCAGAGGAAACCCTTTGCGCCCAGGAACTAAAGAAAAAGGAAACCATTGGAATCCCAAATCCCCTTCCAGGCCATTCCCTTGACGACCCAATCTCCCTCCTCTAGGTCCTGCCTTTTAAAGATCCCACCATGTACAAACATTGCAAGGTCCTGGAAATCATGGCTTCAACATGCGGGGCTTAGGGAGACTCTCCGGTTCCAAACCGTAATCTACTCAGGGCTGCGCAGTCAGTGGAAGCCGGACCCGTCTAGGCCTCGTGCATGCTACCATTCTACACGGAAATGTAATAACGCACCAGGAGATTTCTCCACAGGGAAAGCCCCTGCCTTGCAGATGTGACAAGCTGAGTTTGAATCCACATAAAAACTGGCATGGTATTACACAGCAGTAACACCAGTGTCGTAAGGCGCGTGGGAAGCAGAGACAGGAGACTCCAGTAGTTCTTAGGCTAGCGAGTTGAACTATAGCTAACAACAAGAGAGAGTCTTCCTCGAACAAGATGGTAGGGGAACAGGCAGGTACACCATGGCACAAGCACACATGACTCTATCACACACACACATGCATACATACACATATACACACACTATGCACACACACATACACACATACACATACATATGCACACACATGCACATATTACACATGCATACACACATACACACACACATGCACATATACATTCACATTTTAAAAAAAAAGAATTGAGCGTGACTTGGAAAGACCATGCAGAAGGAAAGCAATGGGGGATGGGAGTTTAAATAGGGCCTGGAATTACCCTACTACCTGAAATGCACTGTGCCTGCTTAGGCTGAGTTTTGATTCTATTCTAAGCTTTCCAGCAATCACTTCAAGGGCCCAGCAAGAATACGGTGCCTACATTATAAAATAGAGCCATTTGGCCAGGTGAAGTGCCATATTCTTCATATAAATTAAGACTATGAAGACAGCCTCATAAGGATCTTCATAAAAAGAACACACTGCCGTATAATGAAGGCCATTTCCAGCGGCGTCCTTACAGCAAATGGATGATGAATTACACAGGGCTTCTTCTTACTGATCCGCTGACACGGGCAAATGGCCCAATTTAGTTAAGTCACAATGCAGTTAAAGCAATTGTCCAGGAGGCCGCGATGACATGCCAGATATACAAGGGCCATACGGAAGAATGGAGAGATTAGCAAAGCCCCGAAAATTGCTCAGGGAAGAGGAAGCGAAGCCAAAAACACATCATAAATCCATCATGGCGTCTCCTCCCACTGAAGATGATAACTGACTTTTGTCTGTAGCCATGACCTAGATCACAATATTTTTCAAGAAATAAAAGTAATGAAATGCAGACCTGCACCTCAGAAGTCTGTGCCTTTGTGCCAGGGCTTCTCAAGTGTCCGGCAGCTGTAGACCAAACTCGCTCTTCAATATCACATTTGCTTCCCTTTGAATGATTTGTGCTCACTTTTCAACAAGATTTTCTTTTCTTTTCTTTCTACCCCACCCCCCACCCCCTCCACCCCACCCCGCCTGCCTCGATCCGGTTACAAGATCCCCGTACAATGTGCTAAGCCCTGCCCACCACGTGGGATAAATGGAGTCTTGTTCTGCGCTTCCATTGCACTCGGAAACAGTGCTGCAGGTTACCTTTCGCCTTCGTCTTTGTGATTCCCGGGTAAAGAAGATACTCGTAGTGTTTCCACTTTATGAATTAACAGGATTAGGATATGCGAGCTAAAATAACATGCCCAGCATCACCCAGAGCAAGTGGCAGAGTCCACTTTCATCGACAGACAGCTTGCCTCCAGAGCCCCAGATGTGAGCTTGTGCTCTCGACAATACACGCCCGGTGGTTATCAGGTGGCATTTAGTTGTTTACATTCCTATCTTTCGCCCATCAAGGGCAGATAGAGCTGTCCTCTGGCCTGACCGTCTCTTCAGCGTCTTCTCATTTAGTGTGGTGATCTGAACATGAAAGTTTCCCCAGAGGCTCCGCGTGTATCTGAACTCGCGGTCCCCAGTTGGTGCTGCTATTTGAGGAAGTTTTGGAGCGGTGAGGAGGTGGAGCCTTGCTGGAGGAAACACACCACTGGGCGTGCGCGGTGAGGGTTTGTAGCCTTGCCCTACTTCCTGCTTCCTGCACGTGATGACGAGAATGGGATCGTCTCACTTCCTGCACCAGCTGCCGCAATGCTTTCCCTGCCGTGGAGGACTCACACTCTCTGGAACCATGGACCCATAAGCCAAAATAAAATCTTCCTTAAGATGCTTTTTGTCACGGTTCTTTTATCACACTAACGGAAAAGTAACAAATACAATTGTCATCCCACCAGGGAAGACGCTTGCTCTATGTGACGTTGGACACATTATTTTACCTTGCAGGATCGCAACCACAGAAGCACAATCAAAATAACAAGCGTAGCCCCCAAGTGGCTGACTCCCCTCTCTGTGTGTGCAGACAAACGTCTCTGCCCTGCCCTGGGCCTTACCACCTCTGCTTTCTGTTTCTCCTTCTCCACCAGGGTCTGTTGTTTCTCAGTCTCCTCGGTTCTTCTCATCCTGCCTATCTCAGATTGTCACCTGCCCCTCTTTCTTACCCAATCCATGCTTTCCCTTCGCCCTGTGCACTTTCCCCGGAAGTCGCTCCTTTCCAGCCCCGGACCTTTGTTCTGAGAACAGAACCTGCGCGGCAGGTGCCCCTTGCTTCCCAGCGCCACCTTCATCCCGTACAGCGCATCCTCATTTTCTCCTTAGCACCTGCCACAAGGTAGACACAAAATAAATGCTTTTAAAATAATAAATTAACTAAAGCAAGAGAGAAAAGTTTCATAAGACTGAATGCGTTCGCACCGGGAACGGATTATACATAGAGCGTCGAACAAGGCAAATGTCATCCCCAGGCAATCTAGGTGTAATATCTGGTCAAAGGGTACAGAACATTTGATATGACTGTACCGAGGTATGTTTTGAGAAAAAGGTTTATGTAATATGAGGGAGAAAACAGCCGGAGGCATCTGGAAGGGACCAGACTGAACCGGTACATGGGGGGAAAGGTAGAGAAAGAGAGGAAAAATAGAGAAGGCAGAAGAGAGTACCAGGATCTAAGAGACCGAGAGTCTGCTTAGCCGAAATGCAACCATCCCATAAGGGGTCAGAGAAGCTGGAGGAAGGGGAGGGGCTTCGAGTGAGGTTCGAGTGGGGGTGGGGTGAGAAGTGCTGAGGGGAATGAGGACTCTATAACAGGCTCTGGCAGTGCCTCTGAGGGGTTGGCAGCCAGCCTCCCCTCTGCTATGTTACACAGGCACCTCAGTTAGCCTTTTGTCCAGGTTTCTTTGAAACCTAATGAGTATAATATGTGCAAAGAGAGGGGTGGTCTTTCCCCTTGGCTGATTTATCAGGTGACTAGAATAGGTCAGTTTATCTGTTCCGTGCACATTCAGGCAAACGTCTGTGCCAGATGGACACCAAAGAAGAGGATTCGCCTCCTACTCCAAGTTAACTGTGCCAGTCCCCTGGACCGGCAAGTGCTAGACTGCTTGGCTCAAGACAGATTTCAAGAAGGATGACATTCTCCCGAAGCCACGATCCAGCCGTGCCACTCCTGAGGTAGTCTGAGGTAGTCATGCATCCCCATCAGGTAACAAGCACAAGTACCAAGGTCCTGATTGCTGTGATGAGTATATCACAGGCACGCAGTACAACAGGGACAGTGTCCACAGATTGTCTTTCATGGAGTCTGGCCACCGTACTTTAAGCCTGGCACATCCTCTATACCCTTTTAACTTTTGTTCCCAAATGATGCTTCTTCTAGAGCTCGTTTGTATAGCAGAAGCAACTAAGGCAAAAATTAAACCTAATTTAGTCTGATCTCAAAGGTTGCCCTTTAATAAGATGCTATACTAATTTCTAACACACAGGTTTTCCAGGAAAATAAATGGCACTAGGTAAATCAGGCAATAGAAGGAGAGGTTCAAGTCTATTTCTGTTTGGGGTATTGCCTCAGGCTTTGAGTAGAAGAGCTTTTTCCTTTATGAGTTCTTATATGTAACCATTCAAAACAGAAATGCTTTCACTTCCAATTTCAGTGCTTGGCCCAAGCTTTGGGATGCTGTTTGACATTAAAAAAAAAAATAGTTGGAGTCAGTTCTTTACGATGCAAGTGTACTGGCTGTTTATTGCTGCTCCTTTTTTCCTTCTAGCGGAAAGTTTGTTTGCTTTGACTAAAACCACCACTTCCCTCTTGGGGCAAGTCTCCAAGCCCTAACTCAGGTGCCTCAGCATAGGGAGAGTTTGCAGGGGGGCTTTCCACGACTGCAGAAGAGAAATGAAGACAGATACGTGAGAGACGATTCAGAAACGCTCCTCAAGAGACTGGGAAGGGAAGGTAGAGGCAAGAACGGCATTTGGTATGTGATATGGAAAATCTGAATACCGATGCCAAGGGAAGGCCTGATGAGGGGGAACTCAGAAGCGGATGCTTCCTTCTTGACAGACCCTGTAGTGGAAGGGGACTTGTCTGAGCAGTGGAAAGCTCTGGATTCAGCCCCCTTCCCCCCCACAACTCCCACCCCATCCTCCGCACTTAAAGCTAATAACAAATGGGTTCGAGGAGGAGGTGTGGCTGTGCCTGACTGGGAAGGGAATTAAAAAAAAAATGATATCCTGCCAGTGTGCACCTCTCGAGACGGTTTAGCCTAATCAAGTGAACCAAGGGGTATCCTGGTCTACTTCTCTGTTAAATGGCTTCCTTTCTGAGACAGAAATGGAGAAAGAGACACAGACTCAGTGTAGACACAGAGACAGACAAACAGAGGCAGAAGCAGAGACAGAGACAGACAGACAGACACAAACACAGAGTCACAGAGAAACAGAGACACAGAGAGGGAAAATATTTAATGTTTCTGTTAGTTTCTTGAAACAAGCGATTTGTTCCTTTTTCTAAGCACAAAGCCAAAAATAGGAATGGTTTGGCTTTCTCTTCCACAGCTATTCAGGGTAAGCCTTGCCCAAGAAAATCCTGGCCTACTAACTAATGGAGCTGTCGAGGAGGAATTCTGGGACTGTGATATACGTGTATACAGAGAGTCTGGAAAACAAACCTTGACCTTTTTGTCTTCTAATTCAGCCACACAAGTTCCCATCCCTCTCTGTAGATCATCTCCCGTGCCTGTAATGCCAGCTCTGGAAAGACTGAGGCAGGAGGATCAGGAGTTTGAGACCAGACTGGGCTGCATAGTGAGAGGTCACAAAGCAAACAGACAAATGAGTGAAGCCAGCTCCTAAATGCTCTGACAACTCGAGTCTCTGAAAAGAACACGGCCTGGTTTATGGCTGAAAGTGATGGCAGGTGCTCAGCCCTCAGTGAAAGTAAAAACCATCTTGCTTATCAAAATGGCTCCGAAGTAACCCAGCTGATTTGGGCTGTAGGTCAGTGGCAGAGCTAAACATGTACAAGGCCTTAAAATTGATTCCTGACGATGCAAATAATGATGGAGGAGGAGGGAGGAGGAAGTGGGGGAGGAGGAGGAGAAGGAGGAGGGGAAAGAAGGAAGGAGAGAGGAGGAGGGAAGGAGGAAGGGGAGAAGTGGGAGGAGGAAGGGGAGGAGGGGAAGGAGAGGGAGGAGAAGGGGAAGAGGAGGAGGGAGGAGGAGAACTGAGGAAGGAGAAGGAAGTGGGAAGGGGAGGGGAGATAGTGATGATGTGATGCTAAACTTTACTGTGTGCTTTCCCGGGCGTGGCACATCTCTAACTACTCTGCATGCCCTCATTCAATCTTCACAGCAATGCTACAAGGAAGTATTGTGATGTCTCACACACAGCCAGGCACAATCTGGGAGCCATTAACTTTGTAGTTAGCAGAAGAAAAACCTGCAGTGTTAACCCAGGCAGTGGGCAGCAGTATAATCAGTGCTCTTGACCACGCAACTCTGAGTTTACAGATGTAGGACACACATAAAATCAGTGAAATGAACCAGTAATGGAAGCACAGGAAAAAAGATGCTGTCAACGGAGCAGAGACGGAGGAGCCAGCCTCCGGGGAGGACTACTGAGCAATGAAGAAATTACGCCTCACGAGCGTTTTGAGCTGTTGCCTACTTTGAAGCTAGCTGTCTGAGCATGGCAAAGACTCTTGAAGGCCTCTACTGAGGAGCCCCGAGTCTGTTAGGTGCGATCACCACCCTGCTTGGAATCCAATGGATCCAGCTTCCCCCAAGGCCACCAGCTGTCTGGGCTGTCTGTTTGTAATGAGGACACCCCAGAATAAATATTGTTGTTTACATACCCTAACCTTGCACCCAAAGAAAGGGAAAAAGCCCCACCCCCAACACACCTTCACTTAAAACTGTCAAGTCTACTTCCCAGATTTTGGCAGATCTTTCAGAAGATACTAAGTTAGACTAAAGATGTAGACATCCTAGTAACATTCTGGACTAATTTCAAACAGCCAGCCTACTACAAATATAACCAAAACGTAATTTAAACACTGATGCTTCTTAATTTTTAGAAAGACAACAGCTGCTTAAAATATGAATAGAGAACAATAAATAGGAAGACAGATTTTCACAGGAGCCAAAAGGAAAATGTCTATGACAGACATTCTGATATATATATGTATATCACAAAGCCCCTTACCACACTCTAACACTAACTGCATAAGAGAGCAAAAACTCTGAGCTGTATTATTATGGCCTCCTCCCTGACTTTCCACTTTGAGTGCAAGACTCAACCCCTGGACCACTGGACAGGGCAAAGGAAATGTTTAACATTGACTGTTAGGGCCTGGGCTGCAAATGCAAGCTTCCCCTTCCTGTGGTGCGTTTAGCCTGTCTTCAGAGACTAGATTAGGAACAAAAGAAAAGGAAGTGGATGGGGACAACTTTATCTCCAGATGTAGCCACAAATAGCACATCACCAAAATGGGAACCAGACAGGCCTTTGTACTGCATAGAGAGTAACACCCTCCCGTTGGTTGTTGGTTTTTGATTTGTTTGGTTTTGGTTTGGTTTTGTTGAGGACTGTTGTTTTAATCCCTCCTTCCACTTATGCAAATATTCTGTGATATCAGAAGGGCCAGAATATCAGACATTTTAGAGTCAAGAATTCCTTCTCTACATGAATTCAGGCCATTTTAACCATATGCTTCTCTTTGATCTCTCTCTTGTGTGGATGTGGTGGTTTAAATGAAAATGGCCCCTGTTGGCTCATAGAGAGTGGCATTATTTGAAAGGATTTGGAGGTGTGGCCTTGCTGGAGTGGGTGTGGCCTAGTTGAAGGAAGTATGTCACTGGAGGTGGGCTTTGAAGATTCACAAGTTCAAGCCAGGCTCGGTGGCTCATTCTGTGACTGCTGCCTGCCAATTTGGATATGCAACGCTTGGCTCCTTCTCTAGCACCATGTCTGCCTGAGAGCTGCCATGCTTTCTGCCATGAAGACAACAGACTAAACTTTTGAAGCTGCAAGCCAGCCCCAATTAGATGTTTGCCTTTGTAAGAGTTGCCCTGCATTTTGCAAGTCACTAAGGTAGCAAAAATTTTCTCTGAAGCTACACAGAAGCAGTTTCTAAAAGAATCCCAAATATCCATATGCTATTTTCAGACACAGTATTTATAGAATTATTGAAAACCCATTACTCTCGTCTTTTCTCTTAGACCATAGAAATCAAGCACAGTTATTTACACCATTACCCTAGAGACACAAGTAAATTGGGTCTGGAAGTTATTTGCATGAAAGGAATACCATGCATCATCAGTTATGGCCTTTTTAAGCACCATACTTGGTTGGTCATCTTTTGGTAGCAATTCTAATTCACTATATAACCCAAGCTGACCTCCAGCTCATAATCCTCCTGCCTCAACCTCTCAAGTCCTGGGACTGTAATTATACACCACCAAGCCTGCCTTTCTAGTTATTCCTTCCACAGAATGGTGTAAAAGAAATAGTTCGTGTCCTTATTGATTGTTATTATCAAAGTATTTGGTACTTTTTAGTGAGAGAGAGAGTTTCTGGGAATCGCTGAGTGACATTTCCCATCTCCACTAAACTAAGCCAACAGAAAAACACACAACAGAAGAAAACCTAGCCTGGACATCTTCCCTTCTGGTAAAAAGTTGTGGACTTGCCATACTAGGTAGAATGGCAGGCAAACATGGTAAGGCTGACAAACAGAGACAGAGAGCTTTGTGTATCAAAAGCTCCCAGATTTGTTCCCCCCACCTTGACACATGAATTCATTGTTTTTAATAGCTGAGTAGTACTCCATTGTCTAAATGTAACACGTTTTCTGTATCCATTCCTCTGTTGAGGGACATCTGGGTTCTTTCCAGTTTCTGGCTATTATAAATATGGCTGCTATGAACATAGTGGAACATGTGTCCTTATTACATGTTGGAGCATCTTCTGAGTATATGCCCAGGAGTGGTATATCTGGGTCCCATGTCCAATTTTCTGAGGAATCACCAGACTGATTTCCAGAGTGGTTGTACCAGCTTGCAATCCCACCAGCAATGGAGGAGTGTTCCTCTTTCTCTACATCCTTGCTGTCACCTGAGGTTTTGATCTTAACCATTCTGACTGGTGTAAGGTTGAATCTCAGGGTCATTTAGATTTGCATTTCCCTGATGACTAAGGATATTGAACATGTTTTAGGTGCTTCTCAGCCATTCAATATTCCTCAGTTGAGAATTCATGGTTTAGTTCTGTTCCCCATTTCTAATAAGGTTATTTGGTTCTCTGGATTCTAACTTCTTGAGTTCTTTGTATATATTGGCTATTAGCCCTCTATTGGATGTAGGATTGGTAAAGATCATTTCCCAATCTGTTGGTTGCCATTTTGTCCTATTGACAGTGTCCTTTGCCTTACAGAAGCTTTGCAATTTTATGAGGTCCCATTTGTCGATTATGGGTCTTAGAGCATAAACCATTAGTGTTCTGTTCAGGAAGTTTTCCTCTGTGCCCATGTGTTCATGGCTTTTCCCCACTTTCTCTTCCATTTGACTCAGTTTTATGTGGAGGTCCTTGATCCCTTTGGACTTGAGCTTTGTACATGGAGATAAGAATGGATCAATTTACATTCTTCTGGACTGGAGAGTTCCCAGATTTTTATGCACCAGCTTCAAGCAAGAATTAATGTATACGTTTTGGTCTCTGGTAGTTAATTTCAATTGGACACACTTTTTCACTGTACATGTGTGTACATGTGATACATTTGTGAAGATGTGTGTATTTGTGTATGTATGTTTGTCTATGGATGTTGGTGTATGCATTCATACATGTTTGTGTTGCATACATGTGCATGTGTGTATATCTGTGCATGTGTTTATCTGTGTTTGTGCATGTATATGTGTGTGACTGTGTGTGTGTGTGTGTGTGTGTGTGTGTGTGGTGTGTTGTTTGATTCTTTCTCCTTAGAACCAGATTCTTAGATCACTGACTGTCTTAGTTTGTTTTCTGTTGATGTGATAAAGACCACAATGAAAGAAACTTGGGTTGGGGAAGGAAAAAAATTTATTTGGATTACATGTCCCAGTTCTCATGTCTAACACGAGAGGATGTCAAGGCAGGAACTCAAAGCAGGAACCTGGAGGCAGGAACTAAGGCAAACGTCATAGAAAAATGTTGCTTGTTAGCTCGCTCTCTATGACCTAATGTCTTACACAGCCCAGAACCTCCTGCCCAATGCTGGCATCACCCACAAACAGCTTAGACTTCCCCCATTAATCATTAATCAAGAAATGCCAACAGACTTACCTATAGGTTAATCTGATGTAGACATGTTCTCAGTTGAGGTTCTCTCTTTCCAGATGACCCTAGCTGTGTCAAATCAAGAAAGACAAAAAAACTAACCAGTACACTGATTGAACCCATCACCCTTTCACATTTTTAGAACTTCCTGTGTCGTTATTTTGGCTTACTAAGTAGATCATAATTGAGAATAATAGACTGAGTCACAAGTGATAAAGTTTGCCTGTCATATCTAGTTAATTTCCATCACCTCTCAGGTCTACTTAGTATGTGTGGAATCTGGCCTCTGAACCTAGTCCTCAACATTGTGAGTGTGTGCTATGTGCATGTATGTATGTGTGTGTCTGTGCATGTGTGTATGCACAAGAGCACATGCATATGTATGTGCATGCATGCTCATGTGTGTGCACACATGGATGCATGTATGTATGTATGTATGTAGACATGTACACATGTGCACACATGTGTGTGCTCATATGTGTGCATGCATGTATATGAGTATATGTGTATTTGTGTGTGTTTATGTGTGTATGTGTGCCTGTGTGTGTAGACAAGAGCACATGCATATGTATGCATGTGTACTCATATGTATGCATGCATGTACATGAGTATGCATGTCTTTGTATGTGTGCACACATGCTCATGTGTGTGTACATGAATATGTATGTGTACATGTGTACACAAATGCATGCATGTGTGTGCTCATATGTGTGCATGCATGTATGTGAGTGTGTGTGTGTGTGTGTGTGTGTGTGTGTGTATGAGATCAATGAGCACCGCTCTCAGACCAGGATGGATAACAGAACTTGCCTTGACTCCCCAGGGCATTCATAATGATGTCAAAGCATCTTGCTCTACCTCAAAGACCTTTCCCTGTTCAGACTCTTTTTGGTACCCAGTCCCTTTCCTGCTTGTTCCCTTGTGTCCCAGCCACCTAACTCACATGCCTCTAAGTTCTCTGCTCTCTGTAGGGCAGTGTTCTTCTATAGACACTGTTCCTTATGTCAGGGGAACTCCTCCCAAGGTCAGCTGTAAGACCACCAGACCTCCTTGACACATAGTCCCAGAGCAGGATTACATGTAGAGCAATGAAAAGTTGGTTAGACTCAAAATAGTACAGAGATGGTGTCACTGTAGAAACCATAAGGGAGACATGCCACCAACACGCCAGATGAAAGTAAAGATTTCAAAGGATAGAGACTTTTGACCGCAATTCTAGTCTTAAAAATACTCTTTCTGCTCAACTGAATGATAGTAATGAGGCGCATAACATCTTTCCAGGATATTCTGTCTTTTGAGCTCTCCCTCTCCCCTTTCCTCTTTATGACCACAAAGTAAGGATGTGTGAGAAAGCTTTTATTTCCCCATCTTCAAACAAAAGTCCAGATTTATATTTATGTCCCAGCTACAATCACAGTTTGATATGGCCAAAATAAATTCCCCAGTGGCCAGAGAGCTTTTCTCCAAATAAACAAGTGATTGACATCCACACTATCTGTACTGGCTAGTTTTGTGTGTCAACTTGACACAGGCTGGAGTTATCACAGAGAAAGGAGCTTCAGCTGGGGAAGCATTTTCTCAATTAGTGATCAGGTGGGGAGGGCCCCTTGTGGGTGGTGCCATCCCTGGGCTGGTGTTCTTGGGTTCTATAAGAGAGCAGGCTGAGCAAGCCAGGAGAAGCAAGCCAGTAAGAAACATCCCTCCATGGTCTCTGCATCAGCTCCTGCTTCCTGACCTGCTTGAGTTCCAGTCCTGACTTCCTTTAGTGATGAACTGCAACGTGGAAGTGTAAGCTCAATAAACCCTTTCCTCCCCAACTTGCTTCTTGGTCATGATGTTTGTGCAGGAATAGAAACCCTGACTAAGACAGTATCCATCAGACTGAAAGGCACCAGCACTGCAGCACTATGAAGAAATGTGGACTGGGAGTAGGGTGGGAGGGGGAGTGCCTGCTGTCACTCTCATCCATGCCCTCAAAGTAGGGCTTCAGCCCTCCCTTCTTGGTCCTCAGCCTTCTCTTTCTCTTTACACTGAAACAACAAAGAGCTGGGAAGATCAAGCTAACGAATCTTTGTAGAAAAAATGAAGAGACAGCAAAGAGGCACTGTCAACTGGGTATACAGCCAACTTGGGGTACAGTCAACTCAGGGTGGTTGGAAGAATAGAGAAGACCTCAGGCTTACATATCTAGGTCAGGGATGAAGGAGAATGGAGGGCCATGTGACTGCTCTCAGGTACGAGAAGAGGGCTTGCCTCTTCCTGACATCCCCCCAAATTCCAACCCAGAGCCATTCTTTAAATGGGAGGGTTCACCTTTTAGTATCTTATGCCAATATGCCATTGTTAATGACACTTAATTGTTATGCCATTGTTAATGGCAAGAAGAGAATGGTAGGTGTATGAGAAATGTTAAAACAATCTCAGTCCTTGTTTTCCTTTTTAAAAACTCAGGATGAATCAGGCATAGTGGCCCATGCCTATACTCCAGACCAAGTCTTGAGTCCAAGAGTTTAGGACTACCCCAAGTCACACCCTCAACTTGATCAAATCAACAAAAATATGAGATACCAACCTCCTCACTTAAGGTTCAGAGAATATCTCAAAAGTGGGGAAGGAAAGAGTTTAAGAGCCAAAGAACCAAAAACATCTGCTGTGTTTATAGTGTTTAGATATGACATGAAATCCACACCCATGAAATCTCAACAACATGGCTACAGAGACTTGAATAATGCTAACACCAGTTGACATGCCAACATGGACAGAAAAGTCTCACATGACCCAATACTTCACATGGCCCTACCTCCTCATATGACCCCACCCTTTCAACTGGCCCCTCCCCTTCACATGGCTCCTGTACAGAGCCATATTGGGAGTCATACCACATGGTAGGAACTTGACATTGGCCAAGGACAATCCCTGGCTTCAGGCAGGAATCTGACAGTAGGGCTTAATAGGGAAGTAAGTTACAGCAGGAATTCTTATCCTAGGGTGGAGCACAAAGAGTGTATTTGACATTGGTCAAGGTGAATTTCTCCCAGCCTAGAATTCCTTTGCTATTCAGGATCCTGCTCCACCTAGGAAGGAGAAGCTCAGAGTGAAGGTTAACCTCATTGTTCCTCCAGGTCTACAAATTCCTGAATTAAGCAGGTGACCCACCCAGCCGGAGCAGTCAGGCCAAGGACCGCCAGGCAAAGCTAGACAACTTCCGCCAGAACTCAGCCCGGAGTCTGGGGGGAAGGGTTTGCCCAAACTGTTAAAAGGTCTGACCACCATTAAAGTTGGGGCCTCGATCAGTAAAATATTGTCCTGGCCTTCTTTCTTTTTGCCCCTTCCCATCTATCCCTCAGCTTCTATTCCAGCAACCCAGTTTGTAATAGACAGGCCCCTCCCCTCCACATGGTCCCTCCCTTAGATGAAGAGCACTGGCAAAGGAATGCTGAGAGAGGAAAAACAGTCTTCCCCAGAGACTTGGTTATTCAATAACAAGTGATCAGCCCTAAAAATATATACATGTGAGCAACACTAAGCAGCTCATCAGGTTACATTTATGTATTTGTTCATAAATATTTATAACAATAATTTAAAAAAGAAGATTTTGAAAAGTAAGAGAGAATAGTAGATGCTGGAGGGAGGAGAGAAGGAAAATGATGTAGCAATATTTTAATTACATATATACATATATTTATGTAATTAAAATTTCTGTGCCTCAGTTTCATCATCTTTAATATGAATGTTAAAAGCAAGCAATCTTCCAGGACCACTTCAAGGGTCACGTGATTTATGATCAAGCACTCAGAAGATGAAGTCTCAATAAATGTTAGCTCCTACTATATTATACTAATGACTTATTTTACATCTTTGTTTATTAATCAATAAAAATGAAAACAACTGATTGTCCATCCAGTTTTTAGAAAAGGAGATGATAGGAAAGTTTAGAAAATAAATTTGACATGGCCAGCAAGTCAACTTGAAAGAACTATTTAGAAACCTACATCATTAAGCAAACAGGAAGTCATCTTGCCCACTCACCCTTCAGATGTACCTCTCTTGAAGCATCATTAGCGCCAACTTCTCTTCACATTGGCAGGTTGAGAAAGGAGAAAAAAATTGTTTCCTTTGTCTTTCCAAATTTCCATGAAAGCCAAGTCTAGGAGAGAAATTGAGGTTATTAGTGTTATTTTGGTTAACTGTCTGAAAATTTTAAGGTTAGCAATTAATTTGAAAATTTTAAGTGCATACTCTGTACCACTGTATGCTAGATATTTTCTTGCCTCTTGACAGGACCCTTGAGAACTATTATCACTGTATTTCACCAGGAAGGCAAAGATAGACAGAGTCAGTGAAGGGGCCAGGTCTGTCTGACCCTAGATTTTGTTGGCTCAATAATTGTATCGTGGTCCCATTTCCATCCTAGAAACACTGATGTTATCTGTCAGTAGCCATAACACTTCTTAATTATTAAGTCTACATTATAAGGATAATGGTATAGTTAATAAGTACAGATAATAATAAGTAGTGCTAACTATATACTTTCCTGAGAGAACCTGCCATTGTAAAATGGCATTTTCCCAACTTTGGGTAGAAAAATGACCTTCTGAAAAAAGTAAAATCACAGTACTGGTAAATAGTTCAACAAAAACAAATGCTGAGCAATGGTGGCGCATGCCTTTAATCCCAGCACTCGGAAAGCAGAGGCAGGAGGATTTCTGAGTTCAAGGCCACCTGGTCTACAGAGTGAGTTCCAGGAAAGCCAGGACTCTACAGAGAAACCCTGTCTTGAAAAACAAAAACAAAAGCAAAAAACAAAATACAAAAAACAAAAACAAACAACAACAACAAGAACAAGAACAAAAACCAAATCTCTGATGGATCTTGCCAGTTTTTCTTTGAACTGCTGAATTCTAGGATTTAAGCATGTACAGAAGGGGACACCCTCATGTTTTGTACAACGTCTGCTAGATGTGATGGAACAGCAGGGACGTGCTCCGCCATCTTGCTCAGTCATAAGCTGGTTTTAACAAACACAATGAGAAGAAAAAAGTTGTAAAGCAATTGGAGTTAGAATTGAGTCATATGTCAAGGAATTATCATTAACTTATTAGGTGCAAGAATGGCATTATTATTTTAATGTAAAGTCCGTAGGTTTTAGTGATGGAGAATGGCAGGAGAAGGGTTAAAAGGCACATCTTGCATTTGCTCTAATGACCAGTAAACTTCAAAATAAGAGAGAGATGGAAGAGGACATTTGGATTTTAAAATCTGGGTGATCAAAAAAAAAAATCTGGGTGATCGATGGAGACAAATGGATGTGTTTAGAGTGTCTCACAATGAAGACATGCAAACGTTCAGTGTTCTGCCACCACAGGCTGGTATATTTTTTTCTGTGTGATCTTGAACAACTTATTCTTCTGTAAAACAAGATATAATCATCTAATCTGTGTATTTTTTGGCAACTAACATGAGATGCTTGGCCCCACAGGGGTGTCTGGTTCATGTCAGAGTTCTTGCTTCCAACTCTTCTCCCGTTTATGTGTCATATGCAAATGTGAATGGTAAGGTGGCATTTGCCATGGTAACTAATCAGTCTACCAAATGCGCTTCAACGGGTCTTAAAAGAAACAAATCTCTGCGGTGCAATTGTATGACTCCATTTATACTAATGACATATACAGAAACATGCTCACGGATCTCACTTGTGTAGAGTAAGATACATTTGAGATAGGGAGTGATAATCGTTTGAAAGTGCTTTTTAAAATGCTGCTCTATAATTAATTTTTTTTTAATTTTGCATCATTCCAAAGTTCCACTAGATCGTTTTGGCTATAAACATATTTCATTAGCTACTATGCCTGTGCAAATACAACTTACCCGACACTATCAAAATACCTCAGCCTGTGTCATAGATACATTGCTTAAATCTCCGCTTCACACAATTTTATGGGAATCTCTTAAAATCAAAACTGCTGCTGAAAAACTTCAGCTACTTTGTAGCCAAAACACTGTATTTCTATATTAACATAAATAATTCATAGGCAGACGCACTCTTATTTGTATAACTCTGAGGGTTATTAATGAAATAACGAAGAAGTGTGTCTAAACGGGACGGTCTTTGAAGCTTGATGAATCTCAGATGTGAGGGATACTTGAAGAAGAATGGCTCAGAGACACCTCTTCACCAGCTTGCCTCTGAGGTCACCCCATTCTCACTTACAGAGACTAAAGGTGGGGCCTTAAAAGGCATTTATTCTGAGGCTTTTGCACAAGAGCAAATTCTGTGCCACATGGATAGTTTAGATTTTCAATTAAGGACGGGCATTCATCATTTTCACGAGCCCACGACTGGACTCAGCCTCGTCTAATGGGCAGTGGAATAATTTAATATGTTAAATCCTGTCAAAATTAACCTATCGAGGGATCAGCAAAAGGGACTCGAGCTTTGAAGCTTGAAAACGCACTTCTCTGTGAGATGTCATCTGTCTTTCGGATCTGTTTTTGTGTTTCTTCAAACGCTCCATGTCTGTCCTTCTCCATAGGAAGATTTGAGAAAGAATTATGCAATATATTGCCACGCTTTAAGCGGGCCATTATGCTGTTGTTACTGTCCAGGATCGAGAACCCCAGAAGACCACCAAGGAGCCGATATCGATGATGCGATCACACTAGACTCTTTCTAGTCAAGCTCCAGGCTTGGGCTCACGGCCAACCCTGAAGCAGCAGGGCAGGAAGGTGGAGCCCTCAGCCCAGTCTCAAGCCAGCATTTATAGGGGCAACCACACAAGCAAGGGGGTGTTCAGCTTGGCACACGTTTGATTGGAGGGCTATTATTGCCGTTTAAAATGAGTGGCTGGGGCTAGGAGCCAAACCATAAACTTAACTTCTGCTTTTCTCCTGATTGGCCGATGTTAGAGAGTGACCTGGAGACTTAGTGCTAGGTGCAGGCTTGGTGGTTTAACTAGAGTTCAACCTTAGGTCCGGTTCTCTACGATAGAGCCTGCACTCAAGATGGAGTTGGTCTGGTCTCTCAATACTCTCTTTGATAGCTTTGGACTGTTTTTGTTTTGTTTTGTTTTGTTTTTCTGGAAACAGTAAGATGACTCTGAGGTGGCAGGATTTACAGAAATAAGAGGCTAATGGGAGTATTGATAGAGATTGGGGTGTGGGGGGAATGGAATAGAGGAGGATGCAGAAAGAACGTTTTTGCTACTTTGAAACCTACAACCTAAAGGATTTGTGTTCTGAGCACAGAAATAGGATGTGCACTCATGACTAACGACACATATCAGTAGGGTCGTGAACTTTGCATCTTCTGCTTTACTAAGTCGGATAGCTGCACCCAAGAAAAGAAGTCGCATGTATTGTGTCTCCTTGGTGGCATGAAGAACGGCAGGGAGATGCTCTGCACGCTTATGTTTACATCATCTGCTGCATGAGGCAGTGCCTCTTTCCCAGTGCATAGATCAGGAAACAAGAGACTCAAAGGAATTTCGGAGTCAATGTTCCTCCAGTAGAAGCTGGTTTGCTGTAGCAGCAAGGATCTGAGCTCTCTGTGGTTCCCAATTGATCAAAGGCAGAGAAAGGACATGTGGAATGATCCTGTCAATGGAAGTCATTTAAGCCATAAATTAATGAGGACCAATGAAGAAATGACAGACACAGAAGTTAGGAACTTGGCTGAGATAGTTTCAACCACACATTGATCGCCTGAATCCACTGTTCTTCACCTCTGTGTGGCTCTTGGGACTGAGATGCTGACAAGAGTTAAGTAGTTGAATATTCACAGAAACCTGCAGAGAGCTTAAGGACACGCCACCCACACACAAACTGATGGTTTGGGGGTCCTTAAACCCTTCTCCACCTGAGACATGAACATATTCTTGCATGCCAATAGATTCTTCAAATGCCCCGTAGGTACTTGGTAAACACAAATTGTCTCAGGCTTGACCACTGTGGCGGCACAATCTTTGAATGTATCTGTCAGTGGTGAGGGTCACCTAGGATCCTAGAGAGTGAGTTCACTCATGCCAAGCTAACCATCAGAAGGGAAGTATACACGACAAACATTATGTTGGTGTGTAAAACCTACAGCATTATCCCATCCCTTGGAGTTCCAGATAATGCACGAGGAATTAGTATTTATTTTACTTTCACCCATCAGATGAAATTCTGCCTTAATTATTGCGTGTAAATTGGTGCCAGATGAGGCTGGACAGCCGTGGGACTCAAAATCCTGAGAGAACCACACCCTTCGATCTTCAAGTCACCCTCCTACTAAAGGGGAAGAAGGGTGTAAACAGAGCAGAACCTCACTGCCCACCAGCAACTGTCTTCCCCTCCAAAACGAGAAGCTCTGAGAAAAGCCCAGTAGAAACGTGAAGCAGTGAACACTTAGACAGCTATCGTGAGAACTTAAAGGGACCCTTCTGTATGGAAGGGAGTGTCTGTGGATCAGGCTAGCACTTAAGCCAGCTAAGCAGGGATCTCAGTGCTCAGTCTGAGGTCAGAAAGGGGGCGAGGCATAAACAGGGCATTTTAGGAGACTGGCACTCATGATAAATTAGCTTCCTCTGGCCCGTGTTACTTCCTTTCTATATTTTTATATGCAGTGTTTCTTAGTTAATATTACAGACTCGGCAGGGTAGCTTCTGTCTTGGGATCTGTCACCAATTTGCTCTGAACATTCAAGAACGTCTCTCTGGGACTTAATGAGACTCCCTCCGTCTTTCTAATCGTCTGGAAGACTGTAAGGCACGGCAGATAAATATGAAAAATTATCCAGTGGTATAACAGAATTGGGAAAGAGGAAACTTCAGGGCGGAATCTAATGAGGCTGCTCTCCGCATCTTCCAGCATGAGGGGAGGAAGTTGAAACCTTGAATGGAGCTGGGGTTTTTTGTTTTTCTGTTTGTTTGTTTGTTTTATCTCCTTCTAAACTAAAACTGAAAGCCTGAAAGTATGGCCAGTGGGGACCAGTCACCAAGGAGCAGGTTATCCCCAGCATCCCCCAGTCTCTGATTCAGGTTTGGCGCTGTCTTTGGCACTGTGGGAGCAGTATCCTTTTTATCCCATAGTCTTTTGCCACCTGCAAAAGCTTGAAGTGCTGTTCTACAGGCCAGTCTTCCAAATTGTCTCTGGCCTCGGAGTGACTCCATGGGTAGGAGGGGGCGTGTAAGAGAAGGCTCGGAGGAAGAAATCTCAGCAGGCATGAGGGACACACCCATACCCACGGTGTTCCATAACCTTGTGAAACTTGGGCCTCTTCCTTTAGGGACCCTTAAGGAACCTGACATTTATGGAGCCAGTTTACACTAAGATGTGAGTGACATCCTAAAGTCTTAAGTGAGTGATATCCTAAAGTCATAAGTCATTTGTACCTTAAATAACATTGGGAGAGAGAGAGAGAGAGAGAGAGTTTTGAAGAACTGGAAAAATGGGTACAGCAAAATCAAGTTTTTTGTTGTTATAGTTGTTGTGTTGTTTATTTAGTCTTCATTCATATCCAAGTCATGTGTTTAAGCAAGCTTTAAATTCGAAGGCTATCTGAGCACACAAAGAGGTCAGATTTGTGAATTGAGATCCCTGCATCAATCTTGCACAGTTCCTTCCATTCCTCCTTCTATGAAGCCAGAGAGAAACTTGGAATGTTCTTTCTGACCCTCCGGCCAGACAGATTCCCAGGGACTGGCTGAGACTCTGGCAGCTGAGATAAGGGATAAATATTTGTAACTGTCTGTTATTTTTAAGTCAGAAGCTGTTTATGTTGGTAAGCTTTCTAAAATTCCACCACTACATTTGTGACAAATGACACAAACACCGGGTTAATGCTTAAAATCAAATCAAGAAATGGAACACATTGTTTTCTGAACCACTTTACACTTTGCTTGTTTTCACTGTTCAGAGAACATCGGAGAAGGAATGGCATGGAAAACTAAGTATTTTTTTGTGGTCCTGAGGGTGGGCAGTCAGGGTTTGGGGCCGGCTGGGTAAGCATCTGCCTCTGTGCTATATTGCCAGTCCTGAAGGCAGTTATTTCCTTAATTTTTATTTTATTTTATTTTAGAGAAGATTCACTACAACTTACTATTGTAGATGAACTGTCTGCTTCTGCCTCTGTAGTGCTGGGATTAAAGGCTTGTGCCGCCAATTCCAGCCTGAAAGAGATGGCTTAAAGGTTTACAAGCACATAATTTGGGAGATCACAAACACTGTGATATTCCTGTATTCTTTGAGCTTTACAAGATTTAGAAATGATGAAAAGAAGGTCTGAACCCATTTGTTATCTATGGAAGTTTATGCTTTCACATATAAACATATTTTCACACATATTTCACGAGTAGATATATGAATATGTGACTATAAACACAAACACGTGTATCTATGTATACACATAACACATATTTATGTAGTTGGGTGTTTTTCTAAATCTACATACTTCACCATTCAGTTGACATGCTTACATTAAGATTTTTAAATCTGTATTTCATTTTATTTAGTGCATGTGTCCATGCAAATGCCACAGTGTTTACATAGAGATTAAAAGGACAAGTTGTGGGAGTCATTTCTCTCCTCCCACCATGCGGGTCCCAGGGATCGGACACTGGGGATCAGTGGTGGAATTTTAGAAATCTTACCAACATAAACAGTATTAGCAGTAAGTGTCTTTACTCACTGAGCCATCTGACTAGTCCAAGAAGATAATTTTTACTTCCTCACATTAGAATATTAACATTCTGCTATTAATACAGATGATCAAAAATAGCAAATATGTTTAGCACTGCAGAAACACAAAGCTAGAGCGTTCATTTGGGGCTTGCAGCTCCACAAACCCCCATCACCCATTTTAACTTTCCAAAGGAAAAAATAAATGGAGTTACTACTTCTCATAGCCTGATTTCAGAGCTAAGTCAACCAGGGACTCAAAGCTTATTTTGACTACAGGCTTAGCGACAATAACTACGTGCATAACCTGTGTTATTGCTACAATCGTCCTAACCTCAACAGTGAAAGATCCTACTAGGTGGGAAGGTCAGGTGTCTACACCAGAAGTGACCAGAGTGAGAGCAATGCCAAACAGAAAACTACGAAGCATTCTTCCTGCTAGTATTACCTGGAGAAAGGGAATTTCATCTTTAGTGATGGACGTTACCTTAAGGAGTTTGGGGAAATGACTGGCAGGAAAAATGTACTCAAGAGAAAGGAAGCACAGACTGAACCAGTGGAAGGACTGGAGTGGACACTACTAAATCCCAGGCCTCCATTTGCCGCTTGGGAGCTGCATGACCAAGGACATGGCTCTGACTTCACAGAGAGAATCTCTTGTACTGAATGGAAGTGTCACCTGTCCATAAAAATGCTCTGCCACAGCCGGGCGGTGGTGGCACACGCCTGTAATCCCAGCACTCTGGGAGGCAGAGGCAGGCTGATTTCTGAGTTCGAGGCCAGCCTGGTCTACAGAGTGAGTTCCAGGACAGCCAGGGCTATACAGAGAAACCCTGTTTCAAAAAAACCAAATCAAAAAAGAAAAAAAGGTGCTCTGCCGCAGGGCGCTAGGCCCCCACTAGATTCCAACTCCTTGATATTGGACTCCCATCCTCTAATGCTATCAGAAATAAATTTCTTCTCTCTTAAATTATCTAGCCCGTGACATTCTGTTACAGTAATGGACTAGGTTTAAAAACAAATTAACTTACATTTGAAATCCCCATTTTTTATATAAACTAATGCCATGCTCACATGAGGGCTATCATGAATGTTAACATAAGATAATGTATATAAAAGATCTTTGTAAATGGAACATGCCAGATAAATGTGACTATATCTAATACAAAAATTAAAGATGCTTAAATCCTGTTAAAACTGCTTCCCTGTCACCAAATGTAATACAAAGCAGACCTTTCTCGGAGCTCACCAAAGACCATTTACATAACAGTATATCTGTAATGTCGTTTTAAGGGAATTGTGGGATGTGGATAAGGGCCATTATCCCGGGAGGCTCCAGGTCTCAGGTTTGTCACGCCATACAGAAGGCTTCTTCATATTTATACGCAATGAATCCTACAGTCTCAGCAGGGAGCCCAAGGACAAGACAGCTGAAACATCCTTTAACAACGCTTTTCTTATTTCAAAACACGTAAGGTCTGTGCGAATCTTGCTTCTCAGAGGTAACTGTTATAGATATTTTAGGCCACAAATTTCCTGTTTTTTTTTTTTAAGCATATGTCAGCATGAGGTTGAGGAGATGGCTCAGCAGACTAAGCATCTGTCCTGGAACCAGGATGGTCAGAACTTGATTTAACCAGCATAGTGGTGTGTGTCTGTAGCCCTAACACTAGGCAGCCAGACACAAGCAAATTCCTGTATATGGGCCAGGCAGCCTAGCCAGATGCTGCTCTCTAGGTTCAGTGAGAGACCCTGTCTCAAAAACAATCAGGTAATATCATCTCCAGCATCTACATGCAAGTATGCACACAAGCACACACAGTAACAATAACAGAAAGAAGTAAAACTATGTCAATATATACCTAGAAGCATAGTTACTAACTATAGAAGCTACCAAGCAGCTCTCTGGGCTGCATATTTTGTAGCCCGTTATTTTGCTCAAGAACATATCTCAGATGGTTTCGTGTCAGCACAGTAGCAGTAATTAATGACTTTGTAATATGACATTGAACAAACCTCCTGCTACTTATTCATCTAGCCCAGGCTGTGAGCTATGCTGTCTGTCCCCTTTCCTTTCTATTTTGAACAATGTTAAAAGCATTCTCATTGCTACATCATTGGCTCAGAGCAAATTGCACATCACTCAAGGGCCATGTGAAGTAACAAAGCTGGTGGGAATGACTGCTGAGCCTCCTTTTAGACAATATACCAGCTGGTGCTTATTAGAGTAGTTATTTTCTTCTGTTGTTTATACAGATACTGCTGGTTCATAGTATTACATATTTATTAAAGAATGTTTTAATGGCTGGAAAGATGGCTCCACAGTCAAGAGCACTGACCACTCTTCCAGAAGACCCAGCACCGACTTAGTGGCTCACAACCACCTGTAATTCTAGTTCCAAGGTATCTGGCTTCTGAGGGCACCAGGCAAGCCTGTGGTACATAGCTACACATGCTGGCAAAATACTCATAAGTGTAAAATAATTCTAAGAGAGGGCTTTAACAACATACACAGCCCAAATTCCCATTACTTCCCTACCTGATTAATCAGATTAATCATCAACGCTTTGCCATACATCTTGACAGTTGTGCGTTTTTTCTTGTAGCACTTTGGTGTATCTGCCTTATCAATTCCTAAAAAGTTGTTTTTCTGAACTACATATTGCAAATATTTTCTTTTGCCTGTGTCCATTTCTGTATGTTGGGGGCTGGGAATCAAACTCTGCTCATCCACATTTCATCCTCTGACCCAAGTTCATCTTGGTGTGGGGCTCATTTTCATATCCATTGTTCAGATGTACTCTCTCTGGCCCTTCTGTGTTGGTGTGCACACTGTTCCTTAGCTCTTCCACTCATCTTAAATCAATTTGGCATCTAATGCGAAGCCAACCATCTTTCTTCCCCCCTCAAACAGATAACCAACTTTCATAAGATATTGATTTAAAAAAAAAAGTATTACTTTATTCTTGATGGAAAAGTCTCTGCTTCTGTCTTTAACATAGTTGTGTTCTGTCTCATTTAACTCTCTGGCTACTACTACTCTGGTACCATTCAGAAAAAATTATTTTGGCTTTGTTAGAAAATGTTTTCCTATTCCTGACTAGGACATTTTATTTACTTGTAGCTGGTCTTTGCTACTTTGTGGGTTCTTCTTTTTCCCACCCTTTGCCCTTGTTTTACCCCCTATCACTAGATAATAGAGAAAGGATAGAGGGGAGGAGGAGAGAGGGAGAGACAGAGACAGAGACAGAGAGACAGAGAGGGATTCCTGAATCTATTTTCTTTCCTTTCATTTCTTCTTTGAGCACGACTAGTAACAAACCCCAACCAACCAACCCCCACCTCTGAACAACCATCAACTACCAAACTTGCCCTAGCGTTTATACACCCTCTGAAAAGTTCTCAGAATTCTAAATGTCATAAACCACAAAAGCTATCTACAGCTGGTCAAAACATCCTTCTGCTAGAGCATGAGACAAATCATAGTCAGCTGCTCCCGACAGTCCAAAGCAGCCTCATATCCCCATACCTGGGATTAAAAATGAAAGCACATTTTTATAACACTTCTGTATTTTCTAAAGAAACCAAAATTCTCAAAACTGTCATCATTACATTTGCTTTGGAAAAATACTAAAATTACCAAAAAAAAATAGCTGCTTTGACTGTTTTTAATATATAATTACATTACACTTAAACTCTGATTGTCCTCCATGTATACAAGTGTGGACATATAAACATACACAAGTTTCAAGGCTGGATTAATTCATGAACTGATGTCTAATCACCAAGCGGCGTTTACAATATTTAATAAGATCTAGCTTTTCCTAATATCATTTCTATTTTTTTTTATATTTAAACAGATATTGCTCCTTATTTCCTTGCTCTTAATAGACAGAAATGCACATACACACTTTACCCCAACGCAGAATGGGGAGTGTATGCAAATAGGGCACGAGGTACCCACACCCCTCACTTCCCTAAAGTGAAAAACTGTACCAGTCAGATGCAAAAAGAGCTTCTGCTTGCAGATACACCATCTGTGTGTGGAATCAAGGCACGTTTCTAAAGATTCTAGGCATACTGACACCATTCATTTTCATATTGTTCCTCCATTGCAACAGAGCTGTGGGTGACCCAAAGACTCACCATGTTGAGTTGGCTGGCACGTAGGGCATGGCATTAGGTGGCTTGCAGCCTCCTTACTGTTCTCTGGTTCTTTTGATTTCTAGTCACAGCTACATCAGTCATTCTAGCCATTTCTTACCATTTCTATTCTTCATTTGTTTTCCTGTCTCCTCATCCTACTACTCCTTGTCAAGTGGTACACTGCCTTCAGTTCTTAAACTCCATCGCTGTGACAAAACACCCTGGCAGAAGCAACACAGGGGATAAAGATCATTCCACTGCAAATTCAAGGGCACAGTCTGCAGCTGATGTAAAGTCAAGTAGAAGCAGGAGCTTGAACAGTTATCACTTTAGATCTGAAAGCAGGAAGCAGAGAGGGGTGAAAACATGCTGCCTCCCAGTTCCCTCTCCATTTATACAGCCCAAAATGGTGGCCAGGAAATGGTTCCAGGCTCAGTGGGTGGATCTTCACAGCTCAGTACAATCAAAGCCATTCCCCAAGGCAGACCTAGAGAGGCCCACCTCCCAGGCAGCTCTAGATCCAGTCTAATTGACAGCTAAAACCATCTATCACAAGTCTCTAAAAAGAAACAAAATGAAATACCAATCGTTGTCCGTCAATGATTATACATCTACTATCAACAGAGATCAGAAAATTATACAATTTTAATTAGGCAATTTATGTATATGTCCTAGCCATAGTTTGAAATTCACTGAAACATTAGGTGAGATAATATTGAACACAAATTACCTTTATGTGCCAAGGGGTTCCAACAATTTAAAAACTTTTACAAAACTTTGGTATTTTGATTTTAATGTTTGAAATATAATACAGCACATGAAGCCAAAGATAGATAATCCTTATCATGTGCCAGAACACATGTCAGGACATTTCAAACTCGATCTTCAAGATGAATGCTAAGAATGAACCCTAAGATGTATTACTATGATTATCCTTCCGTTGATAAATTAGAAGATGGAAGCACAGAGAATTTAAACCATCTGTTTGCAGGCACACAGCCAGGAAGCTCAGAGCCAGGCAGCCATCGTTACACTGACCATTAATGTGCCCTTAATTTTAGAGACCATGAAGGTGGTAAATCTTGTTTCAGAGTATTGACTGTCGGCTTCAAGATTAGACAGCAATGAAGCACAACAGACACATATGAAAGTTAAAGTGCTTGCAGCTCAGAACTGAACACATTGTACAAGGACTTTCAACTGCTATGAAAACTGTCTTGGTCTGTTCCATGCTTCTAGAGCAAAATACCAGAGGCTGGGTATTTTACAAAGAAGAGAAAATTGTTAGTAGCAGGTTTGGTTGTCTGATAACAATTTCATTTTGTTTCCAAGATAGTTGCAATGATAGTAAACTTTTCACCCCAATAACTATCTGAAATTAATTTTTGAAGAGGAAAGGTTTACTTTGGCTCCCCCATTTTGGAGGTTTCAGTGGGTCATCAATTGACCCAGTGATGAGGCAGCTCAGCATGGCAGAAGCATGGAGCTGGACAGAGCACATCTGTTTCACACCTGGTCATAAAACAAAAGGGAAGAGGGAAGTGACACAATCTCACAGTCCTATTGGAGGACACACTCCCAGTGATGCAAATGCCTTTTATTAGATTCAGACCCTTAAAGTGCTAAGCTGGGAAGTCAAACCTTTATCGCATAGGTTCTGGGCATTGCTCAATATCCTAACCAAGCCAGGCATCTTGTTCCCACACCTGCAGAAGGAAACAATATGGTGAAAGATGATAAAGTAAGTATACCCAACATGACAAGAAACTCCTTTATTAAACAGAGAACTCATTGACAAGGAGGGGGCCTTCAAGACCTAATCACTTCTTCAAGGTCTTAATGCTCTTAATGCTCTTCAGCTCTTAATGCTGTTACACTGCCCATAAAGTTTCAACATTTGAAGTTTGGAGGAGACACATTCAAACAACAGTACTCTGAGTAAAAGTACGAGAGTTTGTCAGAAATCAATAAAGTGTGGGGACAGACAGATGTTCCTAAAGTTATGCTGGTGTCACAACCTGCCAAACTCACTGTCAGTCCTAAGTCGCTGCTCTATTGCTGTGAAGAGACACCATGACCAAGGCAATGCTTATAAGAGAAAGCATTTAATCGGGGGCTTTCTTACAGTTTTAGAGTCCATCCATTATCGTCGTGGTAGGGAGCATGGTAGCATGCTTAAGACAAGCCCAAGAGCAGCAGATGAGAACTGCATCCTCATTAGTGGGCAGAGAGAGCCTGAGCTTGGCATGAGCTTCTGAAACCTCAAAGCCCACCGTAGTGATACACCTCCAACAAGGCCACGCCTCCTCCAACAAGTCCACACCTCCTGATCCTTCTAATCCTTTCAAATAATTCCTTTCTCTGATGACTAAGCATTCAAATATATGAGCCTATGGGTGGGGAGTTCTTATTCAAACCATTATATACACCACTAACTAAAAAAATCTCATAAGATGAAAATACATTTAAATGACCTAATCTTGATCTTAAGTCTGCCCAAGACACATTAGCCTGTAGCTGGGAAGAATCATGAAGCAAAAAACTTACATTAAAAAACATTTTGAAAAAAAAAAAACATGTTGGCAGCATGATATCGAAACCTGTTCATGAGAACACATGAGAGACTGCACAGCTCCTGGAAGGCTATAGCTCATACCACAGCCAACATCTCAAGAGAGAGTTTATGTTTATCCAGATCCTCAAAATGTAAATCTCAAAATTTAAAACTTACAGTGCAATATCTTCCAAGTGGACATCACTTTCACAGCAGTTGAAAAATCATAGGCTAAAACTTCAGATGGTCTATGTCCACATATTTATGTATAAAGCAGAGCAGATGAAGACTCAGCAGAAGTTTGCTGCCAAGCCTGATGACCTGAGTTCGATCCCTGGGACTCTCGTGGTGGAAGAAAAGAACTGACTCCTGCCGAAAGGCTCAGCTCAGGAACTTTGGAAAGGTCATGGAACACTTGCCCCTCCAGGAAGGGAGAGGCTAAATTACATTCCTCAGACCACAGGGAGGTCCCTGCTGCTAGGGGAGGCCCAGAGTTATTATGAGACTGTCGGCCACCTACCTCATTCCCTAAGAACCAACTAGTTTAAAGGTAAGACTGTTCTGCCACTCACATTGTGCCTAATGGCGACTGCCCTGAGGACTGTATAAAGGCCCGCTTTGAGGACTGCACGTGGTCATTCTCTCCCCATGTGCAGGGTGACCCCAGCATGCTGGATTAAATAAAAATCCTCTTGCTTTTTGCATCGATCGATTGCCGTCTCCACGTTGTTCACTCAGGGGGTCTCTCCAGTCAGTTAAGACTCCCTGAGTCTTACACTGCGAGCTGTCCTCTTGACTTCTGCGCTGACGCGCATGTACATATACATGTACACAAACACACAAAAGTAAATGTAAGTTTCAATGCACAAAGTTTTGAAAGAATATGCTCTGAGCAATAAAGACAGGACGACCATCGTGCAGCATAATTAAAGAACTTGATGTCGCCAAGTTTCTTCAAAGATATGAAGTGGGGTAATGTTAGAGGAACGGAGAAGCAGCTGCGGGTCAATGCCGAGCATGCGCAGAACATTTCCAGCTGGAACTGATGATGTACGGCCCTTAGGCTCAGCATCGTGTGGCTGGCTTAGGAGGCTGGAAGCCTTCTGCAGTAGATGGACAAGATTTGAATTATTACAGGAGACAGCTGCCTATTGGGCGCATCAGCAAGGGGAGGGAGCAGCCCAGGAGCTAAGTATAAGGAAGAAGAGCCAAGATTTTAAATAAACATCATCAAGCACACACTTTGAATCTCGCCATGCCAGGGGCTTGTAAAACTGTTTTAAAATTTAAAAACGTTCCTCATGGCACCAACTCCACACAAACAATACTACCCCATCTGCAAAGATACGACCAAGTTTTTCAAATGAATATGAAATTCGGATATAAAAAAAAATCAGATATACCAGTGAAATCACACTGGGTACTGTGCCGTTATGTTTTATTAGCCGTGGCTGAAGTGTCTGGAGATGATTAAAATTCTGAGAATGGAAGCTGGGGAGATGGCTCAGCGTACAAGGTGACTGCTCTGCAGGAATGAAGACTTGAGTTCACATTCATAGCACCTGCCCACAAAGAATGCTGGGCATGGCTGGGCTACTGGCACCTGTCATCTCAAAACTGGGAGACTGAGGAGATCCTGGAGAGCTTGTCTAATTAATCAAAAGGGCCCAGGGTTTAGAAAGAAACCATAACTTAAAAGGTTTGTGGTGGGGGGATGGGGAGGGAAGGGGGTTTGGTCAGGGAAGGGCTAGAGGGCTAGGGTGGATGAGAGAGCACTTGGTGTGCAAGCAGAGTTCAAATCCCCAAACTCAATTTTGAAGAGCAAGCTATCTATGTTCATGCCAGTATCTGTGAGGCAGCATTCCTACAGGGAGAAGGGAATGAGAGACAGGAGAATCCAGGAAGCCTGGGCGATAGCCAGCCTGGTATTCACAATCTGAAAAACAAAAGATCTGGCCTCCAGCAGGGTTTTCCTATGATCTCAAATGCTTGCTGTGGCATGAGCAAGCCCCAGATTTACATACACACACACACACACACACACACACAGACCCCAGATGCACACATCCTAAATAAATAAATAAATAAATATTAAAGATAAAAGTAATCATTGTATCAGGGCATTTTCTGAGAACTACCTTTAAAGGGTGGACTTAATTTTTGTTTCTAGATTTTTATTATGTGTTAACTGTTATGGAAGTTCTTTCTAAAGATCTTCAAAATGAAACCAAAGAGGTATTCCTTATGTTTTAAAATGAAAGGAGTATTACGCGGTTTAGCATGCAAAAAAAACGAATTACTTTTAACCCTTAAGCATGACAAAATAATCTGGGAAAATTTCAAAGTAAAAATAAATACTTCCTCTTAGAGAGAAAGGAAAAAATTTAAATAGATAATGTCCATTCATGTAAATACTTTCAATACTTCCTAAAACGAATGGGATGGTATCCCTGGTAACACCTGAGAAGTGAGTAGCACCGTGTGGATGCTAACTATTTTTAAAGCTCATATATAGCACCGTGAAATAGATTCTGGGTTAGGATTTTCTATAGTCTAGCTCTTTTTTTTTTTTTTGGATTTTTTTTTTTTTTTTTTTTTTTTTTTTTTGGTTTTTTTTGAGACAGGGTTTCTCTGTATAGCCCTGGCTGTCCTGGAACTCACTCTGTAGACCAGGCTGGCCTCGAACTCAGAAATCTGCCTGCCTCTGCCTCCCAGAGTGCTGGGATTACAGGCGTGCGCCACCACCACCTATAGTCTAGCTCTTAAACCACCCCCTATGACTCTTGCATTACAGGCTTGGGTCCCAAAGCCTTGGTCTCCAACGTTCAGAGATAATACCTCAGTGCATCACAAGGTCTCTAACCTCTTTGGTGGGTTGACTCATTGAGTGACATATTTTAGGGGATATTGGGAGGTAGTGGAAACTTGGGACTAATTAAACAGGTTACTGAGGATTGAAGAGCACATTCTCTCTCTCTCTCTCTCTCTGTGTGTGTGTGTGTGTGTGTGTGTGTGTGTGTGTCCCTATCCCTTAATTTCTCCCACCCTGCACACACACATAAGCTCCACCACAAAGTTCTGCTTCACCGCAGATCCCTAACCCATGATGCCAAGAGACCACAGGCTGAAACCTTAAGCCAGAGTATTTCCACCATTAGGTTGATCTCCTCAGGTCTTTGCCACAATGACTGAAAGGGGACCCCCTCCCCCCCCAAGCACTAAATGAGATGAGCATCCACCAAATTTGCTAATTTTATAAATGCAAGGTAAACATGATCCTGGCACTAACTCTAGTTTACACAGCTACAAAAGCCAACCACTATCAGGTCCATCTACTGTCATGCGAGCCAAAGAGACATAGGCCATTATTGAATGTGACCTTCCTAACAGTGCATTTATGCTTGCCAAAGCTATTAGGTCTTGCTCTGATTTATCCAATCATAAAAACAAGTACAGGGGGTTTGAGGTTTTCTGACTAAAAACTTGTTAAAAGCATGCTGCTATGTCAAGGAACTAAATGCATCTCTCTAAGATGGAAATGGGTGTAAAAGACCTGCCATATTTGGGAAGCACAACTTAGTGGACAGCAGGATGGGAGAACCCATAGTAGGGGCCAGAACATGTTTGAGAGATGTCCCAGAGTTCTACATCTTCGTGAGACCATTTCAGGTTGGGTTAGTGTTGTGGATAGCCCTGGGTTTGTATTCTGATGCTAATTCCACTCCTCAGAGGGGCTGCAGATGAGAAATTGCCTTGTGAACCTTCTCCCCACCTTAACTTTTCAAATAAAGGCTTGAGCCAATGATTGGACAGGAGGAAGTGGGAGGAGCGACGGGAATAAACAGGAGGGGAAGGAGCGACCAGGAAGAGGCATCAAAGGGAGAGAGGCTCGTGGCCTGGAGAAACCGCAAGTTCTATGGGATAATATAGATGGAATAGAGTAGTGAGTGTAGTGGGAGGTCGCCCAATCTAGGCTTGTAGCTTGTTTTGTTAACTGATTGAGTTGAGCTTTCTTTTACTTGGGAACTGGGTTGGAAGCAAAGTAGCAACGAAAGGTTAGCATTTTAGAGAAAGTGCTATCTAGAGAGTGGATTGCAAGAAAATAAAACTAGAGGCAAATGAAAAGACTTTAGAAACAGACTGAAAAAAAAACATTGTAAGAAAATGGGCTGTTTCAAAGAGATGGATACTTTGGGTCTGTTAGATACTGAACTGGTGATTTAAATAAAAAAAAAAGAGTTCTGAGTGTTACTTATAACCACTGTAAGGAAAAGTGTAAAAGGTATAGTTTGAATTACCCAAAATTCTTATATGAATAGCACTCAGTCACATGTTTATTTATGTGTTTTATTTGGCTTGAGGGTTTTTTTTTTTTTTTTTGAGATAGGGTCTCACTACGTGGCCCAGGTTTACCTGAACTCAATCAAGTTCTCCTGACTCCATCTCCCCAGTGTGAGATTATACCCATAAGCCACTATCTAACACCTATATTCATTTTCCCCTCAAGACTGAATGCTTTGTAAAGAGGAGAGAAAACTAGATCCCCTTTTTCCTGGGAAAGAGGATTTGGAGATAGTTGGTGGGAACAAAAATCCCAGGAGCTCTCCAACCATTTCTGGATGCTCCTAGAACTCAAAACCACTTACCTAAAACCTGGCGAGCCCTCCTGAGGATACTGTTTTCAAGTCATATCCACAAATGACTCAGGGACATGGTCTCTAGTGATCCTACTCATACCCCCAACCCTTTGTCCCCAACTGCTATAAGAACATCCCGGGAATATCAAAGATATCACAAAGTCAACATACCTAAGTCCAAACTTGTGGTTTCTTTCCCCAACATTGACTTTTTCCATTATTATGTAGTTCAGAGGTTGGTATTACTCATGAAGAAACAAACTGGCTAGATGTAACTTTGAGTATGATCCTTGACCACAGTCATACACAGGATCCTATTACACACTGGTACCTGCAATCCTCCTTTTAAAATGTCACCCAAATCTCTCCATTTCCAATGTCTAACATCAATACTGGACAACTCTGGCGTTTCCCCTATTATAAGCCATCAAACGAATTGATAGAGAAGCCTCCTGGAGTGTGACAGGCTGTGGTCTTCACTATCACACCCTTGTTAGTGACTTCTGTCTCCATTCTTCCTGACTACTACTACACACACACACACACACACACACCACATGCCTTCTTCTCTTCTGGCCCATTGAATTTGTGCTATGTGTCTCTAAAAAAATTAAAGTCTAATTCTACATTCTTCCTGACCATGATTCTTGTGTGGACTCCCACTGCTTTTAAAATTAAGGCTCAAATTGGGACTGTTAGGTATGGGTCAGTAATAGATGCTTGTGTAGAACAGATAAGGCCCAAGATTTGACTTCCAGAACCACAGCAGTGGAAAAAAAAGTCTTTAATATATTCTAGGTCTAAAGAATGTAAATATGAATCCCTAAGTTCAATTTTCAGCCCCACTCACAAAAAGGAAAAAAAAGTGTCCTGCATGGCCCAACACACCCAGATTCTGCTTACAGAGTTCCCCCAAGCTATTTAAATATGCATCCACATAGGGGCCCACGGTGCCCTCTTCCTGACCTATGGGTTTGCACAAGCCTAGATAATCCCTTCTCATTTGTTATCAG